>NC_069500.1:905814520-906037020 GCF_027579735.1 Bombina bombina
GTTCTGTGTTGTCCCCATTCCATATGACAATAATGTCATCTATGAAGCGGGCCCATGTCACTATTTTCGATATAAAAGTATTGTTGTTCCAGATATATGTGTCCTCCCAAAGGCCCATGTACAGATTGGCGTAGCTTGGGGCAAATTTCGTCCCCATGGCCGTGCCGCCAATCTGTACATAGAAATCATCATTGAATTTAAAATAATTTTTCTCCAGAATGAATTTAATCGATTCCATTATGAATTCTTTCTTATTCCCCTGTAGGTTAGTTGTTTTGTTTAGCCAATATTTAATTGCCTCAATCCCTTTATGGTGAGGTATGTTGGTATATAATGCGCTTACATCCAGTGTAAGCCATTTGTAATTAGTTTTCCATTCTACTTTGGTTAATTGTTCTTTAACATGTGGTGTGTCTCTAATGTATGCCTTTAAGGTTGGTACTAATGGTTGCAAATAGGAGTCTACAAATTCCGATAATTTAGTTGTCAAAGACCCTATGCCCGAGATTATCGGTCTGCCAGGTGGATTTTGCTTGTTTTTGTGGATTTTAGGCAGGTGATAGAAGGTTGCTACCTTTGGAGTTTCCTGTGTAAGAAATTTTATCTCCTGGTCATTTAGTACCCCTTCACATTTTGCTGTATCTAGATGGCTCTTATATATTTTTAAAAATGTTTGAGTAGGGTCACTTTGTATCTTTTTATATGTTTTCTCATCTTTGAGTAATCTCTCTGCTTCTTCGATGTAGGTTTTTCTATCTTGTATGACGATACTACCTCCTTTGTCTGCCTCTCTAATTGTAATCTCTGTGTTATCTTTAAGTTGATTTAAAATATTTCTTTCTTTTCTGGTTAGATTATCATGTTTGATCTTATGTTCACTACACATTTTATATAGGTCATCCTGTACCAGCTGCGAAAATACCGGGATATGATCTAGTGTGGGGACCAAAATTGATTATATTGGTGTAACGATTTAGCAGAGAGTGAGGATGGATCACAACTGCAGAGTATGCAAAATAAATGATTTGTATCACTTTTGGCAAATGGACTATTGAACAGCATAGACCAAGCTGCTTTCAGTGAAGTTGTTATTCTCAAGTAATTGAATTGCAGATCAGAAACTTGTCTGGCAACGAATGATGTAAAACATATATGCTGTTGAACGTCACAGCATTAGTATAGACATAAACAAAGTCTGCATCAGAAGAAATATAAAAAATAAATCAATTTTTTAGTAAGAATCTTTAGAGTTCAGCTAGCTCCCAGTACGATAAATCTTGATAAAGAAAAGCAGAGTTCCAGAAAGCAGGTAGTGTTGCTATTAGTGCTGGAGTAAGATATAACAGTTCAGTGTGAAGTGTAACTCTCAGTTTTAGACACTATTAGTTAGTTTGTCACAGAACGGTATACACATGTGCTGATAGTCTTGCGGTCAGTAGAGTAGCAGGGAAAAGCAAAGTTCAATGTTTATTTGTACAGCACAGCTTAAAGAAACTACAGCGCTTACCCCCAGTCACCGGATGGTGTGTAATAGAAGCAGAATTAGTTCTGAGATGTCCTTGCACTTAATCCGTAGGAGGTTGTTTGTAGAAGAGTTGCGCTGTATTGCAGTGGAAGAGAGATTGAAGTCCGGTGTGTGAGAAACACTTCAGTGGCTCAGATGAGATAGAAACTCAGAGGGAGACGGCAGCAAACACACTGCAGTATGGATTAAGTCTCTGTTGTAGCGTGCACGCAAAAAAGAAAAACTCGCCTCTGTAAAACTTTCTGTAGGCAAAATGAGCATAAGAACCGGCAGTAGAAATAAGTAATCCCAAGGTAGTAGCTGGTTCAGTAATTGGAAGAAAAGCAGACTGGTTTCTTGTCAGAAAGAACACACAGCAAGTGGAAAACAGACATGCTTCAGAGCTAGTCTAGAAACTTAATAATTAAGCACCTGTCTGCAGTCAGCTGATGCCTTAAGTACAGGTAAGGCTGAAGTCAGGTGAATGGAAATGGCATAGGTAAAACATGGAGCGGAATCCTTACATAAGGTGAATGGGAAAGGCATAGGTAAAACCTGAAGCGGAATCCTTACATACGCCCCCCTTCAAGCAAGCCGATCCTCGGCTTGATGTTTAGGTCTAAGGGGATAACGTCTGTGGAAACGAGAGATGAGTCTAGGTGCATCTATATTGGTATAAGGCTCCCAAGTGTCATCATCAGGAGAGTAGCCTTTCCATCTGACCAGATATTGTAAAACACCTTTATGCCGTCTGGAATCCAGGAGGTCTTGAATTTCATAAGTGTCCGAATCTAGGGGTACAGGTACAGGTGGTAAAATGGTTTTCACTGAAGGATCATCTGAAGCTGGTTTAAGAAGGGACACATGGAAAGTAGGATGGATGGGTATAGAACTAGGAAGGTCCAGAGTAACTGCATTTGGGTTAACAATGTGAGTGATAGTGAATGGTCCGATATATAATCCTGCTAGTTTTTTACTGGGAACAGGGATTTTGATGTTTTTTGTCGAAAGCCAAACTTTATCGCCTATGGCATAAGATGGTGATGGTTGTCTGCGTAAGTCGTAGTATTTCTTCTGTGAGGTCTGAGCCTGTAGAATATTTGTTTTTAGGAAGTGGAAGTTTTCAGTGAGCTTCTGTAGTAGATCATCTACAGAAGGAGAATTTGGGTTATCCGTTTGTTCCAGGGAGAAATGAGGATGAAAATCATAGTTTGCAAAGAAGGGTGAAACTTTGGTGGATGAATTAACCGAGTTATTGTAGGCAAATTCGGCCAGATATAGGTATTGTGACCATTCATTTTGCTGATAAGAGCAATAACAGCGTAGATACTGCTCTAGCCATTGATTTAATTTCTCTGTTTGGCCATTTGTTTGTGGATGGAAGGCAGTACTTAGGCGATGATCAATTTTCAGTTGAGCAGAAAGACTTTTCCAGAACTTCGAGGTAAACTGAGTATCCCTATCAGTTGTTATGATGGAAGGAATTCCGTGGTATCTGACAATCGAATTTAAGAAGAGTTGTGCTGTCTCACTAGAAGTGGGAAGTTTGTTAAAATGGATTAAAATGAGCCATTTTGGTCAGGATGTCTGTGACAACTAGAATGGTGTTGAAACCTGAACTCAAAGGTAATTCAACTATGAAGTCCATGCCGAGATGTAACCAAGGTCTATCAGGTATTTGAATTGGAAGAAGATGTCCATATGGCTTGGCCCTTTCCTTTTTGGAAGTAATGCAGATGGAGCAGTTTGAGATATAGTTTTTAACAGATGTTTCCAAATTTGGCCACCAGTAGGATCTGCTGAGAAGTTCCTTTGTTTTCGTAATACCTGGATGTCCAAGGAGAGGTGGATCATGATGTTGTTTAATTAGAGCAGGTCTAAGAATCTCAGGGACATACAAGAGAGTCCCATGATAGTAGAGGTTGTTTCTACGAGATAGTCGGAGTTGAGGTAACTGAGGATCTGACCGTAAAGCAGTTTGAAGTTGCGTCTTGAAGGTGGACAGTAGACCCAAAAATCTATCGGGGGGAATGATAGAAGTAGATTCCTGAGTGTTTGGAGGTCTAGGGTCTTTCCTAGAGAGTGCGTCCGCCTTTCCATTTTTAGAACCGGGCCTGTAGATGATTTGATAGTTAAACCTGCTGAAGTATAGGCTCCATCTTACCTGTCGACTAGAGAGAGTTTTATTCCTCTGTAGGAACTCGAGATTACGGTGATCCGTGTAGATGATTATTGGTAAGACGGTGCCCTCAAGGAGATGCCTCCAATGTTCAAAGGCACGTTTAATCGCCAGGAGTTCCTTTTCTCCAACAGCATAGTTCATCTCAGGTGCAGAAAGAATTTTGGAATAGAAAGCTACTGGATGTAGTGGTTGGGATATACTACGTCTTTGCGAGAGGACAGCTCCAAGGGCAAAATCGGAAGAATCCACCTCCAAAATGAATTGGAGAGAAGGGTCAGGAAATTGAAGTATTGGAGCAGAGCAGAAGGAGTTTTTTTAATGAGTTGAAAGCTTCAGTTGCCTTGGAGTTCCAGGTGAAAGGTGTACTGGAACTAGTGAGTACAGTGAGAGGTTTAGCAATTTGAGAGAAATTTTTAATAAACTTTCTATAATAGTTGCTAAACCCGAGGAAACGTTGTAGTTCCTTCCTATTTTTTGGTTGTGGCCAGTTTTTTACTGAATCGACTTTGTTAGCCTGCATTTGGATACCTTTTGGGCCAATGGAGTACCCCAAAAAATCTATTTCTTTGGTGTGGAATACACACTTTTCTAGCTTTGCATATAGCCTATGAACTTGGAGCCTGGAAAGTATCCAACTAACATGTTTAACATGTTCTTCAAGCGTGTTTGAGTACACTAGAATGTCGTCCAGGTATACGACCACACAAGTATCAAGAAGATCGTGAAATATATCGTTAATAAAATACTGGAATGTGGCCGGGGCGTTAGTTAACCCGAACGGCATTACCAGGTACTCAAACAGGCCGTATCTTGTCCTAAAAGCGGTCAACCACTCATCCCCTTCTCTTATGCGGACAAGGTTATAAGCCCCTCTTAGATCTAATTTGGTGAAGATTTTGGCATGTTGGAGGCGTTCAATGAGTTCGGGGATGAGTGGTAGGGGATACCTGTTTTTTATCGTAATTTTATTGAGTTCCCTGAAGTCGATGATTGGTCGAAGGGAGTTATCTTTGTTTCTTACAAAGAAGAACCCGGCTGCTGCTGGAGAGACTGAAGGACGTATAAAACCTTTTTTTAAGTTTTCATCTAAATACGTCTTTAAATGATCAAGCTCGGGTTGGCAAAGAGGGTAGAGATGACCGTAGGGAGGAGTGGTACCAGGTTTTAGTTCGATCGGACAGTCATACGACCGATGAGGAGGTAAAGTATCAGCTTCCTTCTTACTGAATACATCTGCAAACTTCTCATATACTTTAGGTATGTGTGGAGTTTCTGTCAAATGGAAGAGGACAGAATGATTTAGACAGGTTTGCTGACAATATGGTGAATCCAGTTTTACTTCCAAAGAACTCCAATTGATCACAGGTTCGTGTAAACGAAGCCATTGCAACCCTAGTACAATGGGAAATAGAGGAGAGGTAATAACATCAAAAGTGATGTATTCCTGATGTGAACCTAGGGTGGATATCAGAATGGGAATTGTATGCTGAGTAATAGGACCAGAAGAAATTTCCGACCCATCTACAACCCGTATAGAGACAGGAGACAATTTAGTGATGAGAGGAATTTTATTTTTTTCAACAATAGCTTTATCGATGTAATTCCCTTGGGCTCCTGTGTCAATTATAGCTTCTTTCGTCATGCGATTGCTGTCCCACTGTAAAGAGAGGGTTAAAGTACAGTGAATTGGTTTATCATGTTCAATCATAGAAGTCAAATGTAAGAGAGACTTACTATTTTTATTTTTACGTAGGGAGGGGCATTCGCGGATAGGATGATTTGGACTTCCACAATACATACACAGTCCTTTTGATTTTCTTCTAAACCTTTCTTCAGAGGTCAATGGACCCCTCATAAAGCCTATATCCATAGGTTCAGGCACACTTGATGAAGAAGCAGTTGGAGGAGGATGGAAAGATCTCTTGTAAGAAGAATCCCCAATTTGACGCTCTGACTTCCTTTCGCAAAGCATTCTATCTATTTGCATTGAGAGCTTCATGAGGCCTTCTAATGAGTCAGGGAGATCAGTTCGGGCTAGCTCATCTTTAACTGCTTCCGAGAGTCCTAGGCGAAATTGGTTTCTTAAGGCAATCACGTTCCATTGGGAGTCAATGGCATGTTGTTTAAACTCCATTATATAAACTTCAACAGGACGGTTGCCTTGCTTTAGTTTCCGCATCTTGCTTTCTGCAGTCAATTGTAAATTTGAGTCTGAATAGAGTTCATCCATGACTGCTAGAAAAGACTGTAGGGATGATAGAATAGGATCGTTGGTTTCAAAGAGCGTGTCTGCCCAGATTCGGGGTTCACCCCGTAGATAGGTAATCATTGTGAGCACTTTAATCTTATCATTAGGATATGTGAGTGGCTTAAGGTCGAAAGTGAGGAGGCAGGCATTCCTATATTGGCGATAGAGACTCCTATCACCATTGAACAAATCAGGTGCTGCAATCTGTGGTTCCACAATAGATTCAGCAGCTTTTGCTTTGGGAGGAGTTGTCTCTCTTATAATCTTAGTTAAAGTCTCATTTTCAACCTTTAGATCTCTAAGGCCTTGACTGTGTTCATCTACTCTTTTATGGGGGAATGTGATTAGAATGTCAGGTGTCTGTGAAAACACTCAGACAAAACTAAAAAGTCTGTGGCGCTGAAAGGACAGCTGAACTATTCACTATATGGCTGTAGTTATTGAGTCCCAAATAAATATAAGGGGTATGGTAGATGTATATACAAAATTTTATTAGTTACAATTAATAGATGTGTAGACTAAAATATCTACAGACACTATAAAAAATGGAGGTTTAAAAAGTAAAGGTAAACTAGATTGCAGGGGTAAAAGAGTGCAAAATTCATATAAAGGATAACTAAAATACAATCATACAGAAATTTTGCTCCTAATTAAAATACAATACAGTAGTAAACAGATGAACAAAATAAATTAAAGAATAAAAAACAGAGACAGCGTGTGTGGTCAGTGGATACGGATCCTCAGAGGGATCAAAAGATAGAGCAACGCGTTTCGGCTAGCATGCCTTTGTCAAGCTCATACTTGCATAATTACAGAGGTGCCTTTTAAAGTTATATTTGATTGGATGATAGGATGATTATTTAATTGATTGCTGCTAATTTATTGATTTCTTATTGAGTAGCTATTTCTTTATCGAAAGGGATTATATAAAGAAAAAAGGGGGGGGAAAGTTACAATTCATATTGGTCTTATTTATGTTATATTCAATTACTTATTTGTTATTAAGAGGCACCTGTTTGTGATATGCTCACAATCTTCATTATTGAGATATACAAATTTCATATAGATTAAAGTACTTTAAAAGAGCAAATACACACATTTCTTATAGGTTATAGTACTTTTGAAAAGCAAAGAATGGTACAGGCAATGTGGTGATTTTTTCTGCATTACTTAAAAACTGCATTGCTTGTGTTGAAGTGGAATAAACTTTTATTTTAGTGTTCAGAAATTCCCGGTTTCTATATTTGGATTTCTTGGATTTTTTAATTTTTTGTTATTACTTATTGTTTATTATGAAGAGAACCAGAGGGGTATATGAATAAGGGATGGGGCGATGGTTATGATTGATCATTTTATAATGGATCTATGGAAAATTTGTATTTAATTGAGCAATTCATAAAAAGACTTGTGATAAAATGTTCATGAAAGATTCTGTAAAATAAATAGAAGATTCTCGTTCAAAAAGTCGTGGAGTAATTTTATCATAGATAATCCATAAAAAAATTCAGAAACGATTCATAAAAATTCATGAAAAAATCTTAAAAAATTAATGAACTTCATAAAAAATTTTAATAAAAAATTCATTTATATTAAGTTTAGGAAAATAGAAGTGGTAGTTGGGTTAGTTCTTTGGATATTATATAATTTGATAGACCCTTTTAGAGTGATATAAATTCTTAGAATATTATGTAATTTATCAACAAAGAAAAAAGGGGGGGGGGACATGTACAATTGGAATTGTTAAACATTCATTATCTATTGGGCAGTGTGAGTTATAGGCAATTATAACATTATTTATTGAACAATGTGTGTTATAGGCAAATATTAATCCTAGGGGAGATCACAAGAAGAAGCAATGATGTATGTTGTACAGTATTCCTGATTTAATGTATTTCTAAGTTTACTCAGTTAAAGCAATTTTCAGGTGTCATCACCGCATATGGTGAGCACATATGTCCACTAGTTCGAAAAAACAAATTCGACAATGTGTGCACTATTGGCGTATCGTGACGTTTATAAATAGTATATTGCTATCTACTAGATATTCTCATAGGAGATATATAAATATTCTCAATGAGGGTATGTGATGTATTAGTGTCTGGCTGATACTCATATTCGGAGTGGGTTATATATTAAGGATTAGTCAATTAGAAAACATCCTAAATCGAATTCTTGATTTAGACCATTTGGGGTTAGGGATTTTATTTCAAAAATCCACTTTCCTTCTAGTTTTAATAGGCTGTTATGTATATCCATGCCTCTCCAATTCTTTTGTACCTTTGCTATTCCAGTATATTTTAAACATTTGGGGTTTGCGTTATTGCAGCTAGAGAAGTGTTTTGGGATTGGGAGTTCTTTGTTTCTTTCTAGATCGAAATTTTCTATTGAGAGGATATGTTCCCTGATGCGGTCCCTCAGGGGTCTTTCTGATTCCCCTACATATTGAAGGCCGCAAACGCACTCAAGTAGATATACTACATTTCTATCTGAGCATCGTATTTGCTGTTTGATTTTGTATTTTTTCCCTGTGACATTAGATTTTATCTCTTTTGTTTTTATTGCATGCTTGCAGGCCTTGCATGTTAAGCAAGGGAAATATCCATTAATTATTTTGCCCATTAGGTCATGGTCCCTGTTGTTTTTCTTTTTCATTTCAGTCGGTGCCAGAATTGTTTTTAGATTACGGGATTTTTTATAAATTATTTTTGGGTAATTTGGCAGCAATTCCCCAATTAGCTCATCACTTTTTAGGACCGACCAATGTTTTTTTATAATTTTTTCAACCAAATGTTTGTTTTGACTATATTTAGTGATGAATGGAACAAAGAGTTCTTTTTTTTCATTGTGCATAATAATCTCCTTCTTTTTTGTGGTTAATAATTCTTTCCTATTCTTTGTTTTTAGCTCATTTAATAACAAAAAATTAAAAAATCCAAGAAATCCAAATATAGAAACCGGGAATTTCTGAACACTAAAATAAAAGTTTATTCCACTTCAACACAAGCAATGCAGTTTTTAAGTAATGCAGAAAAAATCACCACATTGCCTGTACCATTCTTTGCTTTTCAAAAGTACTATAACCTATAAGAAATGTGTGTATTTGCTCTTTTAAAGTACTTTAATCTATATGAAATTTGTATATCTCAATAATGAAGATTGTGAGCATATCACAAACAGGTGCCTCTTAATAACAAATAAGTAATTGAATATAACATAAATAAGACTAATATGAATTGTAACTTTCCCCCCCCTTTTTTCTTTATATAATCCCTTTCGATAAAGAAATAGCTACTCAATAAGAAATCAATAAATTAGCAGCAATCAATTAAATAATCATCCTATCATCCAATCAAATATAACTTTAAAAGGCACCTCTGTAATTATGCAAGTATGAGCTTGACAAAGGCATGCTAGCCGAAACGCGTTGCTCTATCTTTTGATCCCTCTGAGGATCCGTATCCACTGACCACACACGCTGTCTCTGTACAGATTGTGCTTGGAACGCCAACCGGCACTATTACAGCTAAGCGCAAATAAACGCTTAGGAGAGACTCTTCGACGCTGAAAAACTTTTGATACAAGCAGAACTGTCTGCCTGCAAACCCCTGGGAACTGTGACACTGATCCAATACTCTACCCAAATCGTAACCGGGCTGTGAAAGGAGGAAACAGACAGAACACAGCAACTGAGACCGGTGCCAGGAGAGCTGTCAGACACCTTCCGGTGTAAGTACTAAAGTGTCATACCTTACTTGAATTATCGGTCTGCTTTTGACAAGCAATTTCTTCTTGTCTCATATATCCTCCTGCATTAGAATCGATGAGCAATGCTGGAGGAATAAACTAATTGACTTTTTAAACATATGAAGGATCAAACGTTTCATCTGTATCTCTGTTTTGCATTTTTTAAATTGTATACTACACTGTTTTTTATTCTTTAATTTATTTTGTTCATCTGTTTACTACTGTATTGTATTTTAATTAGGAGCAAAATTTCTGTATGATTGTATTTTAGTTATCCTTTATATGAATTTTGCACTCTTTTACCCCTGCAATCTAGTTTACCTTTACTTTTTAAACCTCCATTTTTTATAGTGTCTGTAGATATTTTAGTCTACACATCTATTAATTGTAACTAATAAAATTTTGTATATACATCTACCATACCCCTTATATTTATTTGGGACTCAATAACTACAGCCATATAGTGAATAGTTCAGCTGTCCTTTCAGCGCCACAGACTTTTTAGTTTTGTCTGAGTGTTTTCACAGACACCTGACATTCTAATCACATTCCCCCATAGATTCTTGAAGGTGTTTTTTAGGAGATAACCACCTATATCTGTAGGCCTCTACTCACTCTGTTTTGTTTGCGCATTCTATCCACACACAGCATAGATTCCTAATATCATCTACTCTTTTAGACAGGTTGTAAATGAATTGGGGCAATTCTGCTGGATCCATATTTTAAGCGGCTTAATTATTCTGTAACGATTTAGCAGAGAGTGAGGATGGATCACAACTGCAGAGTATGCAAAATAAATGATTTGTATCACTTTTGGCAAATGGACTATTGAACAGCATAGACCAAGCTGCTTTCAGTGAAGTTGTTATTCTCAAGTAATTGAATTGCAGATCAGAAACTTGTCTGGCAACGAATGATGTAAAACATATATGCTGTTGAACGTCACAGCATTAGTATAGACATAAACAAAGTCTGCATCAGAAGAAATATAAAAAATAAATCAATTTTTTAGTAAGAATCTTTAGAGTTCAGCTAGCTCCCAGTACGATAAATCTTGATAAAGAAAAGCAGAGTTCCAGAAAGCAGGTAGTGTTGCTATTAGTGCTGGAGTAAGATATAACAGTTCAGTGTGAAGTGTAACTCTCAGTTTTAGACACTATTAGTTAGTTTGTCACAGAACGGTATACACATGTGCTGACAGTCTTGCGGTCAGTAGAGTAGCAGGGAAAAGCAAAGTTCAATGTTTATTTGTACAGCACAGCTTAAAGAAACTACAGCGCTTACCCCCAGTCACTGGATGGTGTGTAATAGAAGCAGAATTAGTTCTGAGATGTCCTTGCACTTAATCCGTAGGAGGTTGTTTGTAGAAGAGTTGCGCTGTATTGCAGTGGAAGAGAGATTGAAGTCCGGTGTGTGAGAAACACTTCAGTGGCTCAGATGAGATAGAAACTCAGAGGGAGACGGCAGCAAACACACTGCAGTATGGATTAAGTCTCTGTTGTAGCGTGCACGCAAAAAAGAAAAACTTGCCTCTGTAAAACTTTCTGTAGGCAAAATGAGCATAAGAACCGGCAGTAGAAATAAGTAATCCCAAGGTAGTAGCTGGTTCAGTAATTGGAAGAAAAGCAGACTGGTTTCTTGTCAGAAAGAACACACAGCAAGTGGAAAACAGACATGCTTCAGAGCTAGTCTAGAAACTTAATAATTAAGCACCTGTCTGCAGTCAGCTGATGCCTTAAGTACAGGTAAGGCTGAAGTCAGGTGAATGGAAATGGCATAGGTAAAACATGGAGCGGAATCCTTACATAAGGTGAATGGGAAAGGCATAGGTAAAACCTGAAGCGGAATCCTTACATACGCCCCCCTTCAAGCAAGCCGATCCTTGGCTTGATGTTTAGGTCTAAGTGGATAACGTCTGTGGAAACGAGAGATGAGTCTAGGTGCATCTATATTGGTATAAGGCTCCCAAGTGTCATCATCAGGAGAGTAGCCTTTCCATCTGACCAGATATTGTAAAACACCTTTATGCCGTCTGGAATCCAGGAGGTCTTGAATTTCATAAGTGTCCGAATCTAGGGGTACAGGTGGTAAAATGGTTTTCACTGAAGGATCATCTGAAGCTGGTTTAAGAAGGGACACATGGAAAGTAGGATGGATGGGTATAGAACTAGGAAGGTCCAGAGTAACTGCATTTGGGGTAACAACGTGAGTGATAGTGAATGGTCCGATATATAATCCTGCTAGTTTTTTACTGGGAACAGGGATTTTGATGTTTTTTGTCGAAAGCCAAACTTTATCGCCTATGGCATAAGATGGTGATGGTCGTCTGCGTAAGTCGTAGTATTTCTTCTGTGAGGTCTGAGCCTGTAGAATATTTGTTTTTAGGAAGTGGAAGTTTTCAGCGAGCTTCTGTAGTAGATCATCTACAGAAGGAGAATTTGGGTTATCCGTTTGTTCCATGGAGAAATGAGGATGAAAAGCATAGTTTGCAAAGAAGGGTGAAACTTTGGTGGATGAATTAACCGAGTTATTGTAGGCAAATTCGGCCAGATATAGGTATTGTGACCATTCATTTTGCTGATAAGAGCAATAACAGCGTAGATACTGCTCTAGCCATTGATTTAATTTCTCTGTTTGGCCATTTGTTTGTGGATGGAAGGCAGTACTTAGGCGATGATCAATTTTCAGTTGAGCAGAAAGACTTTTCGAGAACTTCGAGGTAAACTGAGTACCCCTATCAGTTGTTATGATGGAAGGAATTCCGTGGTATCTGACAATCGAATTTAAGAAGAGTTGTGCTGTCTCACTAGAAGTGGGAAGTTTGTTAAAAGGGATAAAATGAGCCATTTTGGTCAGGATGTCTGTGACAACTAGAATGGTGTTGAAACCTGAACTCACAGGTAATTCAACTATGAAGTCCATGCCGAGATGTAACCAAGGTCTATCAGGTATTTGAATTGGAAGAAGATGTCCATATGGCTTGGCCCTTTCCTTTTTGGAAGTAATGCAGATGGAGCAGTTTGAGATATAGTTTTTAACAGATGTTTCCAAATTTGGCCACCAGTAGGATCTGCTGAGAAGTTCCTTTGTTTTCGTAATACCTGGATGTCCAAGGAGAGGTGGATCATGATGTTGTTTAATTAGAGCAGGTCTAAGAATCTCGGGGACATACAAGAGAGTCCCATGATAGTAGAGGTTGTTTCTACGAGATAGTCGGAGTTGAGGTAACTGAGGATCTGACCGTAAAGCAGTTTGAAGTTGCGTCTTGAAGGTGGACAGTAGACCCAAAAATCTATCGGGGGGAATGATAGAAGTAGATTCCTGAGGGTTTGGAGGTCTAGGGTCTTTCCTAGAGAGTGCGTCCGCCTTTCCATTTTTAGAACCGGGCCTGTAGATGATTTGATAGTTAAACCTGCTGAAGTATAGGCTCCATCTTACCTGTCGACTAGAGAGAGTTTTATTCCTCTGTAGGAACTCGAGATTACGGTGATCCGTGTAGATGATTATTGGTAAGACGGTGCCCTCCAGGAGATGCCTCCAATGTTCAAAGGCACGTTTAATCGCCAGGAGTTCCTTTTCTCCAACAGCATAGTTCATCTCAGGTGCAGAAAGAATTTTGGAATAGAAAGCTACTGGATGTAGTGGTTGGGATATACTACGTCTTTGCGAGAGGACAGCTCCAAGGGCATAATCGGAAGAATCCACCTCCAAAATGAATTGGAGAGAAGGGTCAGGAAATTGAAGTATTGGAGCAGAGCAGAAGGAGTTTTTTAATGAGTTGAAAGCTTCAGTTGCCTTGGAGTTCCAGGTGAAAGGTGTACTGGAACTGGTGAGTACAGTGAGAGGTTTACCAATTTGAGAGAAATTTTTAATAAACTTTCTATAATAGTTGCTAAACCCGAGGAAACGTTGTAGTTCCTTCCTATTTTTTGGTTGTGGCCAGTTTTTTACTGAATCGACTTTGTTAGCCTGCATTTGGATACCTTTTGGGCCAATGGAGTACCCCAAAAAATCTATTTCTTTGGTGTGGAATACACACTTTTCTAGCTTTGCATATAGCCTATGAACTTGGAGCCTGGAAAGTATCCAACTAACATGTTTAACATGTTCTTCAAGCGTGTTTGAGTACACTAGAATGTCGTCCAGGTATACGACCACACAAGTATCAAGAAGATCGTGAAATATATCATTAATAAAATACTGGAATGTGGCCGGGGCGTTAGTTAACCCGAACGGCATTACCAGGTACTCAAACAGGCCGTATCTTGTCCTAAAAGCGGTCAACCACTCATCCCCTTCTCTTATGCGGACAAGGTTATAAGCCCCTCTTAGATCTAATTTGGTGAAGATTTTGGCATGTTGGAGGCGTTCAATGAGTTCGGGGATGAGTGGTAGGGGATACCTGTTTTTTATCGTAATTTTATTGAGTTCCCTGAAGTCGATGATTGGTCGAAGGGAGTTATCTTTGTTTCTTACAAAGAAGAACCCGGCTGCTGCTGGAGAGACTGAAGGACGTATAAAACCTTTTTTTAAGTTTTCATCTAAATACGTCTTTAAATGATCAAGCTCGGGTTGGCAAAGAGGGTAGAGATGACCGTAGGGAGGAGTGGTACCAGGTTTTAGTTCGATCGGACAGTCATACGACCGATGAGGAGGTAAAGTATCAGCTTCCTTCTTACTGAATACATCTGCAAACTTCTCATATACTTTAGGTATGTGTGGAGTTTCTGTCAAATGGAAGAGGACAGAATGATTTAGACAGGTTTGCTGACAATATGGTGAATCCAGCTTTACTTCCAAAGAACTCCAATTGATCACAGGTTCGTGTAAACGAAGCCATTGCAACCCTAGTACAATGGGAAATAGAGGAGAGGTAATAACATCAAAAGTGATGTATTCCTGATGTGAACCTAGGGTGGATACCAGAATGGGAATTGTATGCTGAGTAATAGGACCAGAAGAAATTTCAGACCCATCTACAACCCGTATAGAGACAGGAGACAATTTAGTGATAAGAGGAATTTTATTTTTTTCAACAATAGCTTTATCGATGTAATTCCCTTGGGCTCCTGTGTCAATTATAGCTTCTTTCGTCATGCGATTGCTGTCCCACTGTAAAGAGAGGGTTAAAGTACAGTGAATTGGTTTATCATGTTCAATCATAGAAGTCAAATGTAAGAGAGACTTACTATTTTTATTTTTACGTAGGGAGGGGCATTCGCGGATAGGATGATTTGGACTTCCACAATACATACACAGTCCTTTTGATTTTCTTCTAAACCTTTCTTCAGAGGTCAATGGACCCCTCATAAAGCCTATATCCATAGGTTCAGGCACACTTGATGAAGAAGCAGTTGGAGGAGGATGGAAAGATCTCTTGTAAGAAGAATCCCCAATTTGACGCTCTGACTTCCTTTCGCGAAGCCTTCTATCTATTTGCATTGAGAGCTTCATGAGGCCTTCTAATGAGTCAGGGAGATCAGTTCGGGCTAGCTCATCTTTAACTGTTTCCGAGAGTCCTAGGCGAAATTGGTTTCTTAAGGCAATCACGTTCCATTGGGAGTCAATGGCATGTTGTTTAAACTCCATTATATAAACTTCAACAGGACGGTTGCCTTGCTTTAGTTTCCGCATCTTGCTTTCTGCAGTCAATTGTAAATTTGAGTCTGAATAGAGTTCATCCATGACTGCTAGAAAAGACTGTAGGGATGATAGAATAGGATCGTTGGTTTCAAAGAGCGTGTCTGCCCAGATTCGGGGTTCACCCCGTAGATAGGTAATCATTGTGAGCACTTTAATCTTATCATTAGGATATGTGAGTGGCTTAAGGTCGAAAGTGAGGAGGCAGGCATTCCTATATTGGCGATAGAGACTCCTATCACCATTGAACAAATCAGGTGCTGCAATCTGTGGTTCCACAATAGATTCAGCAGCTTTTGCTTTGGGAGGAGTTGTCTCTCTTATAATCTTAGTTAAAGTCTCATTTTCAACCTTTAGATCTCTAAGGCCTTGACTGTGTTCATCTACTCTTTTAGACAGGTTGTAAACTAAATAACTACAGCCATATAGTGAATAGTTCAGCTGTCCTTTCAGCGCCACAGACTTTTTAGTTTTGTCTGAGTGTTTTCACAGACACCTGACATTCTAATCACATTCCCCCATAGATTCTTGAAGGTGTTTTTTAGGAGATAACCACCTATATCTGTAGGCCTCTACTCACTCTGTTTTGTTTGCGCATTCTATCCACACACAGCATAGATTCCTAATATCATCTACTCTTTTAGACAGGTTGTAAATGAATTGGGGCAATTCTGCTGGATCCATATTTTAAGCGGCTTAATTATTCTGTAACGATTTAGCAGAGAGTGAGGATGGATCACAACTGCAGAGTATGCAAAATAAATGATTTGTATCACTTTTGGCAAATGGACTATTGAACAGCATAGACCAAGCTGCTTTCAATGAAGTTGTTATTCTCAAGTAATTGAATTGCAGATCAGAAACTTGTCTGGCAACGAATGATGTAAAACATATATGCTGTTGAACGTCACAGCATTAGTATAGACATAAACAAAGTCTGCATCAGAAGAAATATAAAAAATAAATCAATTTTTTAGTAACAATCTTTAGAGTTCAGCTAGCTCCCAGTACGATAAATCTTGATAAAGAAAAGCAGAGTTCCAGAAAGCAGGTAGAGATACAGAGGTAAAAAGTATATTAATGACTTCCTGTGGGAGGAGCAAGGAGGAAGGTGTGCAGGCTCTGAGCTCCTGTGAAAACGGAGCTAAGCTCAACATCCGATACCCCGCCACGAAGCCCTATTGCCGGGGTGAAAGATTTACCCGGCCGGGGGGACAGGAAAGAGTGGCATCAGGAAGTCACAGCGCCCTAAGCTTAGACCTACTGCATCTGCTAAACAAAGAACTAAAAACTTAACGGAGGTCATAAACAGATAAACTGCCAGTACAGACCTTGATAAACATCCTGAGTACACCTGGCACCGGGAGCCGGAGTTTGGAGGAGCAGTGGAAGACCCAGCGGGAGAGACTGCCCAGAGCACTACTGGCAATACAGACCGGGAAGCGGCTGAACACCCCCCCATATCGGTAAGTCGGCCGGCAATGATGACGACATGAGTACCTGACGCCGCTGCAGCGGGGAATAGCCGCACAAGACTGCAGGTGAAAGCGGTACTGGTCGCACATCGGAGGATCTAGAAGCAAAGGCCCCCCGGGTGGGGTAAGGCTTAGACGGAACCAGCAAGTGAGTGGTCGTGAAGCAATGGGGGGGTAAGTAAGTGTGCAAACATATGATTGAAGGCACGAGTGCTGCGTACGAAAGCAGGGTATAAAGGGTAAGAAGGACACTGAGGTGGATTGTGGCCGGGGGTGTCAAAGAGGATATACAGAACACCAGAGAGGCCTAGCACGATAAACCACCTAAAAAGTACTTTGGGAGACGTTAAACACCTAACTGTTACCTTTAGGATAAACGGCTGTATGGTGCACACCCCTGTCATAGACTTATGATTTTGGCAAAGTACTGTCTGCAAAACAAGACAAGTTTGGCGCCCAAGGTTTAAACAGAGCAAGTTGGAATATTGGGATAGAGGTTATTTGGGACAAAAACGCTGCAGTATTAAGTTACAGCCAAGGAGAGTTAAATATCTACACCTTGAATGGGTTAAAGTGAACTGTGTAAAAGTATCAGCAGAGAGAAAAAGAAAAAAAGAAAAGACTGAGACTTTCCCTAAAAGCTTGAGACAATTTTTTTTTTTTTTTTCTCCCAAAGTTATACAGCTATCTAGCAAAAGTTTATAGCAAGATTGTATTCATTTACTTATTTAAGATTGTATTTACAGGATACTTATTTCTGACATGAGATGAAAAGACTATAACAAGCCAAAAGCAATTTAAAGGTGTCATACTGTGTTGCTAAAAACTTGCTAAAATATACATGTAAATGGTATAGAGAAAGTGGGAATTACACAGGTGTGGCTTGCAAGAAGAAGATAGTCAATAAGTGATATAGAATTAGTCTCGTGGGTCAATAGCTACCTAACAAATGTTCATAGCAAGATTGTATTTACAGGATATTAATTTCTAGCGAGAGAGGTGGCTAAGATAGGATCACAGGCTAGAATTGAACTAAAAAGCGTAAAGTGGTACAGCTATCTAGCAAATGTTTATAGTAAGATTGTATTTATTTACTTATTCAAGACTGTATTTACAGGATACTTATTTATGGCAAGAGGTGAAAAGATTATAACAAGCCAAAAGCAATTTAAAGGTGTCATACTATGTCGCTAAAATATATATGTAAATGGTATAGATAAAGTGGAAATTATACAGGTACGGTCTGTAAGAGGTTAATAGAAAGAACTAAGATAGAGCGTAGTGGATATACTGCAGTATTGTGACGAATAGTGAAAAGAATAGAGTCACAGACCAGAACTGAACTAAAAAGCTTAAAGCGGTACAGCCATCTAGCAAATGTTTATAGTAAGAGTGTATTTACAGGATACTTATTTATAGTAAGATTGTATTTATTTACATATTCAAGACTGTATTTATTGCTAGCAAGAGAGGTGGCTAAGATAGGATCACAGGCCAGAATTGAACTAAAAAGTGTAAAGTGGTACAGCCATTTAGCAAATGTTTATAGTAAGAGTGTATTTATTTACTTATCCAAGACTGTATTTACAGGACACTTATTTCTGGCAAAAGATGAAAAGATTATAACAAGCCAAAAGCAATTTAAAGTTGCCATACCATGCTGCTAAGATATAGATGTATATGGTGTAGATAAAGTGGAAATTACACAGGTGCGGTCTGTAAGAGGTCAATAGAAAGAACTAAGATAGAGCGTAGTGGACACACGGCAGTATTACGAATAGTAAAAAGAATAGCACAGGTTGTATTTGACTAAGAAAGATATTCAGGAGGCTGATCTCAAGTAATCGGCACGCTGAGGTATTTGGAGTAAAATTATTGCAGAGGTGGACATAATCTGCCTGAGAACTGCCCTTTTTCTCTTTTTTTTGGGGGGTTAAGAACAGAGTATAAGTGAACATAGTTGGGATCAAGAGAGAAACATATAAATGGAAAAATATATGACAAACACAAAAAATAGATCACCAGCAATGCCAGTGAAAAAGGATAAAAAACAGAAAGCACAAAATGAAACTAGTACAGAACCCAATATCCAGAGCCCAGAAAGAAATCCAGAAACACAGCTTACTATAAATCAATTAGCAGAGTTAATTTTACCTCAATTTGAAATGGTGAAAAAAGAGATCTCAGAATTGTCGCAGGAAATTAGGCAATTTTCGATTAGAATAACGGAGGTAGAAAACAGGGTGTCTGAGGTAGAGGACAAACAAAATATACAAGAAACAATAGTGGCAAGGCACACAGACAAAATTAATGCACTACAGACAAAAATTGAAGACTTGGAAGACAGGTCACGGCGGAGCAATATCCGCATAGTCGGTCTGCCTGAAACTAATGGACAGGAAGATCTACTAACTTTTGGTGCAGTCACACTGCCAAATCTGCTAGGAATGCAATCCGATAAGGGGGCTCTGCAGGTGGAGAGAGCACACAGGATTGGACCACTAAGGCAACCTAGGGAGAGTAATTCTAGGCCAAGAGTAATTATTATCAAATATTTGAATTTTCAAGACAAAGTTAGCATAATGTATCACTATAGAAAATTGAGAACACTGCAGATAGGTGGCAAACCAATCCTGATTTTTCAGGACTTCTCGATGGAGACATCGGGGAGAAGACGAGCCATGGCACCGTATTGTACGGGGCTCATAAAAGCTGGCTTAAGAGCCACTATGAGATACCCAGCTAAAATTACGGTTCTAGGGATAGATGGTGTCACAGTACTTAATACGGTGGAAGAAGCAAAAAATTTTTGTACCGAGAATAATATAGAAATGTAATGATATTAGATGGAAAGCTCTATATGGGTGGTCAAAAATGCAGAGATTAAGGAGAGTAGAGAAATGGAAACGGGGGAGGTGGGGGGGCTGGGAGATGAGAGGCATACTAATCTTTCTTTTTTTTTTTTTTTTTTTTTTTTTTTTCGTTTTTTTCGTCCATATCTTATGGTTAACCAAAAGATTTTAGTAAAAGATGAGTGGATCACTTAACTTTGTATCATGGAATGTGGGAGGGATAACCTCCCCCATTAAACGCAAGAATATCTTCAAAGTACTGAAGAAACAGAAACCAGACATTATATTCCTTCAGGAATTACATCTAAAAGCCCACGAAATAGATAAGTTAAGAACGAACTGGCTTTCAGAAATTATTGCCACCCCATGTACAACACGTAAGCGTGGGGTGGCAATACTATTCAACAGAAGCTTAGATTATGAAATACTAAAAACTAAACTGGATCCGCAGGGCAGATTTATAATTATACAAGTTAAAATTGATGAAATAATATGGACCCTGTGTAATATATATGCACCCAACACATTTGAAAGGAAGTTCTGGCAACAGATAATAAAGGAAGTGACACCGAATCTAGGTCAGAATTTGATTATTGCAGGGGACATGAACATAACACCACACCCAGATAGTGATAGATCTAGGACTGGTCAAAAACAGATATATCAGAGAGAGGCAAGGTTTTTTCGTAATGTCTTAAAATGTATTAAAGTCCATGATATCTGGCGATTACAGCACCCAGACGAACGGTCCTATACGTGTGAATCTAAATCGTACAGATGCTTTTCAAGAATAGACATGTTCTTAATAGATGAACACCTCTTAAAATACGAGATTAACACACAAATAGAAGAGATAATATTGTCTGACCATGCAATAATTAGTTGTAAGATACTAACTCAGGACAAGCCGAGTAATAAGATAAATACTTTTAGATTCCCCGGATACATGTCTAAAAACACGAAATTTGTTAACTGGGTTTCAAATAAATGGAAAGAGTATATTGTACTCAACAGAGAGTATGAGGAGAAGTTAGAGATTCTGTGGGAGGCTGGTAAAGCAGTCATGCGCGGGGAGATAAAGGCATATATGGTCAAATTAAATCGTAAAAACAGGGCCAGGGAAGTGCAGTTGGCAAATCAGGTCAGAAATTCATATACAAGATATCTAAATAACCCTAATCGTGCCAAGTGGGAAAAATACGCGTATGCCAAAACAGAAAGAGAACAGTTTATGAAAGAAAAATGGGCTAATGATGAGGCAAAATGCAGGGCGAGATTTCAAGGACTGCAGGGTATTTCGGCAAAACATTTGGGCAAAATAACTAAGTTTCGTAAGAAGCGTAATATAATTTCCACAATTAAAGAAGGAACGGACCTGTACACCAGTCCTACAACAATAAGAGAAAGATTCCTACAATATTATCAGAAGATATATAGGAAGAAGGAAATAAATAAGAAAGACAGGCAACAATTCTGGGAACAGATAGAGACCCCTAAAGTAACCCCAGTAGCTTTACAACAAATAAATGAATTAATTTCTGAAGGGGAAGTGTTAAAAGCAATACAAAAAGCTAAATCAGGGAAAGCACCCGGGCCAGACGGCCTTTCGGCCGAATTTTATAAAATGACGGCAGAAGCAATAATAGGGACGCTAACTAAACTATATAACGGATATTATTTGAAGAACGACATGAAATCTCCATATTTCTCTGATGCAATTATATCACTAATACATAAAAAGGGGAAAGACGCTACAAACATGTCATCATATAGGCCCATCTCATTATTAAATCACGACTACAAGATACTAATGTCAATAATAGCAGAAAGGCTAAAGAAAGTAATACCAGATTTAATACACACAGATCAGGCTGGGTTCATACCAGGCAGGAATTCCGTCCGTAACATGAGGAGAGTGTTAGTAATGGTGGATCATTTTTATCGGGTTGGGCAGGACGCCCCAGGGAAGAGAAAGAACCAGACGGATAAAGATATCGCATTAATAACAATAGACGCCGAGAAGGCATTTGATTCAATAGGGTGGGATCATCTTTTTGTATCTCTGGAGAAGTTCGGATTCTCGGGTGCCCTGCTCAATCTGATCAAGGTGATTTACAAGAAACCTAAGTCACAGCTGTTAATTAATGGAGAATTATCTACGCCAATAATCCTCGAAAGAGGCACGCGCCAAGGATGCCCGCTTTCCCCTTTACTATTCGATATAGCGCTCGAACCTTTGGCGATATACATTAGACAGAAATTAATACCAGTTAAGATAGGGGCAGAAAGTATGACGATCTCACTTTACGCGGATGACATTTTATTATTCGTGCAAGACACAGCTACCAGCATCCCACAACTTTTACAATCGATCAAGAAATTCAGTTCTTTTACAGGGTACAAAATAAACCCTGCAAAATCTGAAATTTTATGGATAAAAAAAACTAAGTCAAGTCAAAATACAATCTTTAAAGAAGTGCAGTTCATCAATTACTTAGGGATCAAAATTGGGAGGAACCCAGGGGAGTGGTACCAGTTGAATTACAAGGAATTATTTGATAATATGGAAGCAGAAATAGGAAAGTGGAACCTGTATTATTTATCAGTATCAGCGCGCATAATTCTGATAAAAACGATTTTTTTCCCCAAAATATTATTTCGCCTTCAGAACTTACCACTAGTGATCAAGAAGAAAGACATAGATATATATAACAGAGTAAGCTCAAGATTTATATGGGGTAAACGGAAGGCACGTATATCAATAGAAAAATTGAGTTATGCAAAAAAATATGGCGGATTCGCTTTCCCTAACATAAGGTATTATAATTATGCCACTCTGATTAAATTCGGATTAGACTGGCTGACTGAGTCAGAATATGTTACTCATTATAAAGTAGAAACTGAGATAGTTAAACCTTTTAGTCTGAAAGCAATATTACACTGCCCATATAAGAACCTACCAAGCAATGTGGCGAATCTAGTAACATTTACTAACATAATTTGGGCATGGCAAAAGTATTGTCATATAATGGGACAAGAGTACCAGGTGTCAACACTGTTGCCGATGGTTGGGTGCGTGGATTTTTCACCAGGGTTACATAATAGGATTTATAGTGAGTGGCAAAGCAGAGGTCTGAAATATTTTGCACAAATTAAAATGGGCACGGCAGGACCCATACGGACCTTTGAGAGTATGATGGCAGAATATAATATACCTGCTAAACAGTTTTATGCATATTTACAAGCAAGACATTATATAGAAACGTGTGACAGGAGATGTGGAACGGATTGGAGCCAATCTGTGCTGGAGTCAGGTTTTAAAATATATCAAGCAGGGATACGTTCGTTAGCTATATGGTATCAGAATATAATGCAGAAATTAGGAATGGCACAAGTAAATCTGAGTATGGCTAAATTTCTAAGATATTTTCCTGGTATGCAAAGCGAAGATATAATAGATAGTATCAAGAGGACGGAGGAAGCCACGGATAAAATCAGTTGGCGGGAGACACAGGCAAAATTGATAAATAATTTTTACTTGACCCCAGAGAGAGTTAGCGGTTGGGATAGGGCAATTTTAACTAGCTGCTACAAATGTAACCACATAAAGGCAGATTTAATGCATTGCTTATGGAGTTGTCCGAAAATACAACAATTCTGGTTGAAAATACAATTCTGGCTCAACAAATTTTTAACTGATCAAATAAAATTGGAAGCAAAACATATATTTTTTCTTTATCAGAATGAGCATACAGGGAATAAAAATCTTACAAATTTAGTCATCTTGCTAACACGTAGTCTTATTTTTCAGAAATGGAAACAGAAAAACGTGCCAAGCATGAAGGAATTTATAAATAGTTTGAAATTTCAGGTGATAGTGGAGAGGCAGGATCTGAAAAATACGGAGAAACATTATAAAAGGTACTTTAGCAAGTGGAAAAATTACATTGAGTCATGGCCTCTGTCATTGCAGCAACAATTTCTGGAGCCCTTACAAAGCTCAGTCCTTTTTCTAAATTTAGTGGTAGCAGGAATTTTGCCGTCAAACTGGGTGGAGAGATAGGGAGACTCAAAAAATTTTTTTTTATTTTTTTTTCTTCTTGTTTCCTTTTGCCCCCCCCCCCTCTTTTTCATATTATGTGCAGAAAATGTGGACCCCACGAAATAGGAGGGGAGGGGTGAGGCCACAGAAAGTAGAGGGAGAGAGGAGTCACAGAAAAAGTAGCACTAATAGATCAGATTGAACATAGGTAGGAAGTGGGAGAAGCGATGGGCACACAAGGAGTATCTAGAGCATCTGGGTGGACGAAGATAAGAATATTAGATGTGAGGTATTAGTCAGCAGATACAGTAGGCAGGTGAAGGGGGGAAAAAAGACACTGAGCAGAGAAATTAAGGAAATAGTATCTTTCTTTTATATGTGAGATAGGGTGAAGGTGCTAGAGGCAGGGTAAGGTGCCGAAATGGTTGTGAAAATTTTAGGCCTGCGGATTAATGATTAGTGAAATGTTGGAAAAATATTGGAAATAATTCATTTCTGTTTATTTGTTGGTTTTCAAAAAATGCAATGTGAAATTAGTATAATATAAAGCAGGGACAATGGGAATGGTAGAATCTGATACAATAATGGATGGAAATATTTCAATGAGGAGCTGCGTCTCCAAACACCTGTAATATTTGAGTGAATTTTCAATAAAATATTTGAAAACCAAAAAAAACAAAAAAAAAAAAAAAAAACATATATGCTGTTGAACGTCACAGCATTAGTATAGACATAAACAAAGTCTGCATCAGAAGAAATATAAAAAATAAATCAATTTTTTAGTAACAATCTTTAGAGTTCAGCTAGCTCCCAGTACGATAAATCTTGATAAAGAAAAGCAGAGTTCCAGAAAGCAGGTAGTGTTGCTATTAGTGCTTGAGTAAGATATAACAGTTCAGTGTGAAGTGTAACTCTCAGTTTTAGACACTATTAGTTAGTTTGTCACAGAACGGTATACACATGTGCTGATAGTCTTGCGGTCAGTAGAGTAGCAGGGAAAAGCAAAGTTCAATGTTTATTTGTACAGCACAGCTTAAAGAAACTACAGCGCTTACCCCCAGTCACCGGATGGTGTGTAATAGAAGCAGAATTAGTTCTGAGATGTCCTTGCACTTAATCCGTAGGAGGTTGTTTGTAGAAGAGTTGCGCTGTATTGCAGTGGAAGAGAGATTGAAGTCCGGTGTGTGAGAAACACTTCAGTGGCTCAGATGAGATAGAAACTCAGAGGGAGACGGCAGCAAACACACTGCAGTATGGATTAAGTCTCTGTTGTAGCGTGCACGCAAAAAAGAAAAACTCGCCTCTGTAAAACTTTCTGTAGGCAAAATGAGCATAAGAACCGGCAGTAGAAATAAGTAATCCCAAGGTAGTAGCTGGTTCAGTAATTGGAAGAAAAGCAGACTGGTTTCTTGTCAGAAAAAACACACAGCAAGTGGAAAACAGACATGCTTCAGAGCTAGTCTAGAAACTTAATAATTAAGCACCTGTCTGCAGTCAGCTGATGCCTTAAGTACAGGTAAGGCTGAAGTCAGGTGAATGGAAATGGCATAGGTAAAACATGGAGTGGAATCCTTACATAAGGTGAATGGGAAAGGCATAGGTAAAACCTGAAGCGGAATCCTTACAATTGGTGTCTTCCATTCTCTTATCTTGTTGACTTCCTTCCCTTTCTCCTTCTATAAAGAGTTCTTCTAAATTGATTAAGGTTTCTAAGTCCTGATCGTGTAGATCCCGTACATTGGTATTTTCCATGTTCTTAATTCGGTCTTTCTTTATTTTTTCAAAATGTCTATATAAGGTCAATTTCCTCATAAACTTATGTGTATCTATAAATAATTCAAAGGCATTTGGCCCTCTTTTAGGGGCAAAGCTAAGACCCTTAAGAAGTATGTCATTTTCTGTTTCTATTAGTATTTTAGTGGAAAGATTAAATATTTTTATACAATTTTCTTTTTCTATTACATCCTTGTTGATTTTATCCCTTTTTGTTTTTTTGAGTTGGACCACTCTTCCTGCTCTACAGCCCCTTCTTCTTCTCCCCTTCCTCTTTCTAAAACATGAAAAAGCAATATACAACAGTAAAATATTGAATATGTGTTTTAAAATATGACTCTACAATTAGATACCAGCAGAATATGAAATCTTTGTTATAAAACACCCAAGAAACATCTATATATTGTAATCCAGATAGATATATGAACACAACTTAGAAAAAAGAATGTGATATGGTCTTAATATATGATCCAGCTTATTTCATGAATATGTAATTTGTGGCAGACCTGAGACCTACTTGTTGCCACAGCATGTATTCCCATTGTAAACAATGCCATCAATATGAATCATTTGGTTTTATTTAATTCTAGATAGAAATTATAAAAAAGGGTCTTTTATAAAAGTGTGTGTATATATATATATATATGATCCACTTAACAAAATGTAATTTTTGTTCCCATTGGTGTGCCGACGATATGATCGTAATATAGATATTTTCTTGGGCGCTACCATGGAAACGATACACACACTATAGCACGCAATTACGAATAGAAACTTTCATGTCTGTTACTATAGCAACCATATAAACACAGGCTTACACACCTTGCAAACCACGCTGTGTAATACACGCTTATACCCATGACGTATGCTCGCTTAAGAACCAATCACTGAGCATGTCAAGTACCCGGCGTGATCCATATAGGGAATGCATGTTGATGGACAGATACTTTAGCCAATCAAGTCCTACACTATGTTCTGAGGGGCGTGCCGCCGCCCGGCTTTTATAGACACAGACATGAGACATATTTAGATTGAACACCCTCTGAGGAAGAAGGAAGAAAATAACCTTTGAAACGCATAAGGGATCTTTCCACTACTCCATTTGGAGAATCTTTTATACTACTTAAGTGCTATGTGCACTTTGTTCATTCATTTTTTATATATTACAACACTGACTGGCTTGTGTTAAAAAACTGATTTCTGAACTGTGCATGGGAGAAATTATCCTGTCGTGATTAAGGACACAGCGCCAACAGTTCTCATCTACAAAATTTGTGAACCACACGTTATCACTAAGTGTTTATTACATGCCTCATATGTTTGAGGACTTTTAATGTGAGTGGCCATTTGTCTATTTTAATTATAGTTTTTAAATTTAATAAACAGTTTTACACTATGTATTTTCCTTCTGCCTCTCATTCTGCATAATTCTGCATGGAACTTGGAGAACAAATGTCACCAGTACACACCTGAACGCTGAACCCATACTCTGAGAGGAGAAGGCAGGACACAGATGGCCAAGCGACTATCAACACTATAGAGCTCCGGAAGTTTCTCACTTACAGAGGCGGCAACTTACCTCATATGATTGAGGTTTGTTCTAGTAAGTGCAATACCTACTAGATTTAAAGTGTGATAAGCGTTTTCTTATTTTTAGATTTCTTATACCCACACATTCTGTGGTTGGACTTCCTAAACATTGTCTTATATTTAATTTATTATTTATGTATGGGATACAATAATAATAATTTTTGTGATTATATATATTGCAAACACATCTATGACAATTAATATAGTTCTGAACACATTTCACTAATAACTATTACTTAAACAACAAAAAACAGTTATTCCTGTAAAGGCGCTCTTCTCAACCCCTACTCTATTCATATATATATATATATTTTTATATATATATATATATATATATATATATATATATATAGATATAGATATATATATATATATATATACAAATATCTGTTTAAAAACAGGAATGAAAAGTATTCCTAACACACCTTCAGGTTTAACGCAGTTGACCAAGTGCAGTATCGGGTTAGCAGACGAGTGATAACTAATAGTTTTTTTGTAGTGCCTCATAGAAGTCTATAGGTAGGAATTAGTGAGAAAAAATTTTAGCTCGCCACTTGTAATCTGGCCTATCATTTTTTGACGTGGGACATCTTATCTATTTTATGATGAACTGAAGAACCAGTCAACCAATGAAACAATCAAGTTCACTGCATTTTCAGTCTTCTCCATAAGCGGTGTACTCTAGTTAACAATACAATGTGATATTAGTTATCTTCAAATTCAAACCACCTCAGTACGTCACAAAAATAGAAGTTCAAAAACATTTGACTTTGGACACATGCTTAAATTATGAAACTGTCAGGTTTGGAATTGGCCTTAAGTAGACCCAAAGACCGCTGCTCCATAACCTGTCCGCCTGCTCTGAGCAGACATTGCCTCAATTCAACCCGATCGAGTACATAGAAACATGGAAACATAGAATTTGACAGTAGATAAGAACCAAAAAGTCTACCCATAATCGGGTTGATTGACACTCCCCTGCTGGCGGCCGATTGGCCGCGAATCTGCAGGGGGCGGCGTTGCACCAGCAGCTCACAAGAGCTGCTGGTGCAATGCTGAAAACGGAGAGCGTATTGCTCTCCGCATTCAGCGAATATCACACTCTAGCATACTGAATATATCCCAGGACATGTTCCCCAGGGACAACTATGGCACAGATGAATGAGACTTAGTAAATAAAGAAGGATTCACTTGCAGAGAAATCCAGCAGACAGACCAGGCAGGCAGAGTTTGGCAGACGAGATAGATATTCACAGAAAGGCAACAGAGAAGTTCAGCAGGCAGATCAGACAGGCTGAAGTTTAGTAGATCAGACTAGCAGGGGTTTAAGCTTCTTATGCAGGTTCTACTAGCTGGCAGTTGAGGGGTTACTGCAGCAGGCAGTGTCTGATGGCATGTGAGCGCAGTGCTTCTGTGCACCTCACTTTTAATACCAGCGCACATTTGTTGCGCTGGTATTACTAAGTTGATCGCAAATATCGGAAGCAATATTTTGCGATCAATTTATAATCTGGCCCTTAATATCTCTCCCATCCTCCACTGGAAGTATGATTTCTTCCAAACTGTCTTGCTAACATAGCTTTTCTATAACTAGTACTTCAGTACATACATTTTCAGTATAAGTTGGGGAAACAACAGACAAAATCATCTATTTCAAATAAAAAAGTAAAGGCAAACTCCAGTGGGTGAAATGGATAATTGGGAATAAATTAAAGAGGAGAAAATCACAGTACATTGTCCCTTTAATATATGAATATACAGAATATGACAGGGGTTACAGAGTTATCTATGGTCAATAACAAAATAATAAACAATCTCACAATTTAAAGCATGTACTTTTTTCCATTAGAATATCCCTTTAAGTGACAATACTACTTTGTATTATTTATGCAGTACGTCCCTAACAAGGAGGCCTCAGAGCACTTTGTTGCAAAACTTCAGACTAATCTAATCAGTAGCTGTATCATTTTTGTATCATAAATGTCTTTTTAATTTATTTGTAAGTTAAATTATTATACAAATAAAATACAAACAATGTAAATGTTTGTAACAGACTTTTTATCAGGAGCCATAAAATGGCATCTATGTATTTTAATGGAGCTAAAGCAATACTTCTGCAATCAATAATTAGCTACAAAATCCAAAACTCAACAATGGTTATCATATAAATTAATGACTAATTTTCCCGTTTTCACAAACAACTTTTGGCATCAACAAGATTCAGGAAGCCAAGAAGAAATAACTATATTCAATATTTACATAGTGCTGATGTCTTATTCATTTTAGATTTTGTGATATAAAGCAAAGCATCATTTTTTTTCTTTTCAAGACTGGATCTTAAAAGTATCTAATTCTTTAGAGGTCCTCAAAAGTATATAAAAAAATATCTACACATTGTACATTTGTTTTATGTTTTTACGGAATGTTTTGGTGTTAAAGGAACATCATACAGTACAATTTCATAACTCAGGGCACCTAGAATTTTACCCAGGGCTCCTAACTTTTTGGGTTATTCTCCATATATCTTTATATAAATACCACTGTCTGACTCCTAAAAGTTTGCCTGGCTCCTACATAATCCATTTTACTTGCTGAGTGAAATAAATTGTTTCCAAAGAGCTATTATAATGTTATTCTGTTATTTGAAATAGCTGCTTATGCCTGTTTAAACTGTCACCTATAGTGCATATTTCAAAACCCTGGCTATAAAAAAAAAGAAGCAGTTTAAGCAAGAGGCAGCAGCAGAAATCAACTCAAAGTGGGTATAGGAGAGAGGCCGACCGATCTCTTTAAATGGGTGTCCCTGTAGCTACTTTGAAAATAATTATCTTTTATTAGCTGCTCTCATGTGTACATTGTATAAAGAGTATATTATAATTATTATGTGGTTCTAATTGCAAAGCTTGCTGTACAACTAAAAGATTGTGTTTATTGAGGTAAACAAATATCTGTAAATGATGACGCAATGCTGTTCTGTAATATAATTCTAAACATAAAAAATGTAAACAATTAAAACTTAAAGGGACATTAAACCCAAATAATTTTTTCTTTCATGATTTAGACAGAGCATGCAATTTTAAATAACTTTCTAATGTACTTCTATTATCTAATTTGCTTCATTTTCTTGATATCCTTTGCTGAAAAGCATATCTAGATAGGCTCAGAAGCTGCTGATTGGTGGCTGCACGTAGATGCCTCGTGTGATTGGCTCACCCATGTGCATTGCTATTTCTTAAACAAAGGATATCTAACAAATGAAGCAAATTAGATAATAGAAGTCAATTGGAATGTTGTTTAACCCCTTAATGACCACAATGTACCCTGTATGTCACTGGTCGTTAAGGGTTTTTTCAGGACATAATAGCACAAGTCTAGCAAGAACACGCTATTAATTCCCTCCCTCCAGCAGGCTTAGTGGAATAGAGCAGTCTCAACGCTGATGCCAAGACCGCGCTATAAAACAATCAAGTCCCAAAAAAAGGCCAGCGACATACAGGGTACGTCGCTGGTCCTTAAGGGGTTAAAATTGTATTCTCTATCTGAATCATGAAAGAAAACGTTTGGGTTTAATGTCCCTTTAAGTGAGATACAAAAGGCTTTTATCATGATATAAAACCAGATTTCTCCAACATTGGTGTGTCCGGTCCACGGCGTCATCCTTACTTGTGGGAATATCTCTTCCCCAACAGGAAATGGCAAAGAGTCCCAGCAAAGCTGGCCATATAGTCCCTCCTAGGCTCCGCCCACCCCAGTCATTCTCTTTGCCGTTGCACAGGCAACATCTCCACGGAGATGGTTAAGAGTATGTGGTGTTTAGTTGTAGTTATTTTATTCTACTATCAAGATTTTGTTATTTTAAAATAGTGCTGGTATGTACTATTTACTCTGAAACAGAAAAAGATGAAGAATTCTGTTTGTAAGAGGAAGATGATTTTAGCAGACAGTAACTAAAATCGGTTGCTGTTTCCACACAGGACTGTTGAGATGAAGTAACTTCAGTTGGGGGAAACAGTTAGCAGACTTTTTCTGCTTAAGGTATGACTTTACGTTTCTCTTTACTTATACATCATATATATTTGCTTTCTTTCACCTACCCCCTTGCTCTAAAATATATTCTGACATGTATAGGGTTAACTTTTATGTTCATGCTAAATGTGTTGAAATGGGCGTTTGTTGTTTTTTCTTTGAAAGTGTTTTTAGCCAATTGAATCACTTCACACCTCCTTTTTAAACACTGCACAGGTATAGCACCTTAGGCTATGATTACGGCATTTCGCCGAAACATGTAAGCCACTGGTGCTACGCTCATCTCTCCACTTACTTTCTGGCTGATGTTGTGTCTGTGTGAGCTGTGTCTCACTTCAACTTTTAAAAGAATCGAATAAAAGAATTTGTTTTATTATAACCTGGGACTCCATCCTTCTTCTTCTGTAAGGTATGACTAGCCATATTTCTAACAAGACTGTGTAATGCTGGAAGGCTGTCATTTCCCTTCATGGGGACCGGTAAGCCATTTTTCTTAGTTTTCAAGCAAAATAAAGGGCTTAATATGGGCTATAAAACTGGCAGACACTTTTATGAGCAAATCGATTACTTTATTTGGGCTTTTTATACATGTTTATGCTGGTAATTCACACTTATAAACTTGGGGAACGTTTTTTAACGTCAGGCACTTTGTTAGACACCTTTCCTGTCAGGAAGGGCCTTCCCAGTTGCAGGCTGAGCCTCATTTTCGCGCCATTATTGCGCAGTTGTTTTTGAGAGCTAGACATGCAGATGCATGTGTGAGGACCTGAAAGTGTTTGGAAAAGCTTCTAGAAGGCGTCATTTGGTATCGTATTCCCCTCTGGACTTAGTAAAATCGCAGCAAAGGCTGTAGCTGGGACTGTATAGGGATTAAATCTGTAACCGGCTCCGGTTTCGTTATTTTAAGGGTTAAAGCTCTGAAAATTGGTGTGCAATACTTTTAATGCTTTATGACACTGTGGTGAAATTTTGGTAAATTTTGAACAATTCCTTCATATTTTTTCACATATTCAGTTATAAAGTGTGCTCTGTTTAAAATTTAAAGAAACAGTAACGGTTTTCTTTTAAAACGGTTTTTGTGCTTTATTGGCAAGTTTAAGCCTGTTTAACATGTCTGTGCCTTCAGATAAGCTATGTTCTATATGTATGAAGCTCAATGTGTCTCCCCCTTCAAAAGTGTGTGATAATTGTGCCATAGCGTCCAAACAATGTAAGGACAGTACTGTCACAGATAATGCCCAAGATGATTCATCAGATGAAGGGAGTAGACATGGTTCTACATCATCTCCTTCTGTGTCTATACCAGTTTTGCCCACGCAGGAGGCCCCTAGTACTTCTAGCGCGCCAATGCTTATTACCATGCAACAATTGACGGCTGTAATGGATAACACCATAGCAAATATTTTATCCAAAATGCCTGCATATCAGAGAAAGCGCGATAGCTCTGTTTTAAACACTGAAGAGCAGGAGGGCGCTGATGATAATTGCTCTGTCATTCCCTCACACCAGTCTGAAGGGGCCATGAGGGAGGTTTTGTCAGATGGGGAAATTTCAGATTCAGGGAAAATTTCTCAACAGGCTGAGCCTGATGTTGTGACATTTAAATTTAAATTAGAACATCTCCGCGCACTGCTTAAGGAGGTGTTATCTACTCTGGATGATTGTGACAACTTGGTCAGTCCAGAAAAATTATGCAAGATGGACAGGTTCCTAGAGGTTCCGGTGCACCCCGACGCTTTTCCTATACCCAAGCGGGTGGCGGACATAGTGAATAAGGAATGGGAGAAGCCCGGCATACCTTTTGTTCCCCCTCCTATATTTAAGAAATTATTTCCTATGGTCGACCCCAGAAAGGACTTATGGCAGACAGTCCCTAAGGTCGAGGGGGCAGTTTCTACTCTAAACAAGCGCACTACTATTCCTATCGAGGATAATTGTGCTTTCAAAGATCCTATGGATAAAAAATTGGAGGGTTTGCTTAAAAAGATTTTTGTACAGCAAGGTTACCTTCTACAACCCATTTCGTGCATTGTTCCTGTCACTACAGCAGCGTGGTTCTGGTTCGAGGAACTAGAAAATCGCTCAGTAGAGAGACTCCATATGAGGAGGTTATGGACAGAGTTCACGCACCTAAGTTAGCTAACTCTTTTATTTTAGATGCCGCTTTGCAATTAGCTAGATTAGCGGCGAAAAATTCAGGGTTTGCAATTGTGGCGCGCAGAGCGCTTTGGCTAAAGTCTTGGTCAGCGGATGTATCATCCAAGACAAAATTGCTTAACATCCCCTTCAAGGGTAAAACTCTCTTTGGGCCAGAATTGAAAGAGATTATTGCAGACATCACTGGGGGAAAGGGCCACGCCCTCCCACAAGATAGGCCTTTCAAAGCCAAGAATAAGTCTAATTTTCGTTCCTTTCGTAATTTCAAGAACGGACCGGCCTCTAATTCTGCATCCTCTAAGCAAGAGGGTAATGCCTCACAGAAACCAGCCTGGAAACCGATGCAAGGCTGGAACAAGGGTAAGCAGGCCAAGAAGCCTGCCGCTGCTAACAAAACAGCATGAAGGAGTAGCCCCCGATCCGGGACCGGATCTAGTGGGGGGCAGACTCTCTCTCTTTGCTCAGGCTTGGGCAAGAGATGTTCAGGATTCCTGGACGCTAGAAATAGTTTCTCAGGGTTATCTTCTGGAATTCAAGGAACTACCCCCAAGGGGAAGGTTCCACATGTCTCACTTATCCTCAAACCAAATAAAGAAACAGGCGTTCTTACATTGTGTAGAAGACCTGTTACAGATGGGAGTGATACACCCAGTTCCAATGACGGAACAAGGAATGGGATTTTACTCAAATCTGTTCTTAGTTCCCAAAAAAGAGGGAACTTTCAGACCAATTCTGGATTTAAAGATCCTAAACAAATTTCTCAGGGTACCATCGTTCAAAATGGAAACCATTCGAACGATTCTACCCACCATCCAGGAAGGTCAATTTATGACTACCGTGGATCTAAAGGATGCGTACCTACATATTCCTATCCACAAAGAACATCATCAGTTCCTAAGGTTCGCCTTTATGGACAAACATTACCAGTTTGTGGCCCTCCCATTCGGATTAGCCACTGCTCCAAGGATTTTCACAAAGGTACTCGGGTCCCTTCTAGCGGTTCTAAGACCGAGGGGCATTGCAGTAGTACCATACTTGGACGACATTCTAATACAAGCGTCGTCCCTTTCAAAAGCAAAGGCTCATACAGACATCGTTCTGGCCTTTCTCAGATCTCACGGATGGAAGGTGAACATAGAAAAAAAGTTCTCTGTCCCCGTCAACAAGAGTTCCCTTCTTGGGAACAATAATAGATTCCTTAGAAATGAGATTTTTTCTGACAGATGTCAGAAAGTCAAGACTTCTAAGCGCTTGTCAAGTTCTTCATTCTGTTCCACGTCCTTCCATAGCTCAGTGCATGGAAGTAGTAGGGTTGATGGTTGCAGCAATGGACATAGTTCCTTTTGCGCGAATTCATCTAAGACCATTACAACTGTGCATGCTGAAACAGTGGAATGGGGACTATACATACTTGTCTCCAGTGATTCAAGTAGATCAGAAGACCAGAGATTCACTCCGTTGGTGGCTAACCCTGAACCACCTATCCCAGGGGATGAGCTTCCGCAGACCAGAGTGGGTCATCGTCACAACCGATGCCAGTCTAGTGGGCTGGGGCGCGGTCTGGGAATCCCTGAAAGCTCAGGGACTATGGTCTCGGGAAGAGTCTCTTCTCCCGATAAACATTCTGGAATTAAGAGCGATATTCAATGCTCTCAGGGCTTGGCCTCAGCTTGCAAAGGCCAGATTCATAAGATTCCAATCAGACAACATGACGACTGTTGCGTATATCAATCATCAGGGGGGAACAAGGAGTTCCCTGGCGATGAAAGAAGTGACCAAAATAATACAATGGGCGGAGAATCACTCCTGCCACCTATCTGCGATCCACATCCCAGGTGTGGAAAACTGGGAAGCGGATTATCTGAGTCGTCAGACATTTCATCCGGGGGAGTGGGAACTCCATCCGGAGATCTTTGCACAGTTGACTCAATTATGGGGCATTCCAGACATGGATCTGATGGCGTCTCGTCAGAACTTCAAGGTTCCTTGCTATGGGTCCAGATCCAGGGATCCCAAGGCGACTCTAGTGGATGCATTAGTAGCGCCTTGGACCTTCAACCTAGCTTATGTGTTTCCACCGTTTCCTCTCATTCCCAGGCTGGTAGCCAGGATCAAACAGGAGAGGGTCTCGGTGATCTTGATAGCTCCTGCGTGGCCACACAGGACTTGGTATGCAGACCTGGTGAATATGTCATCGGTTCCACCATGGAAGCTACCTTTGAGACAGGACCTTCTTGTTCAGGGTCCATTCGAACATCCAAATCTGGTCTCCCTCCAGCTGACGGCTTGGAGATTGAACGCTTGATTCTATCAAAGCGTGGGTTTTCAGATTCTGTGAAAGATACTCTGGTTCAAGCCAGAAAACCGGTAACTAGAAAGATTTACCATAAAATATGGAAAAGATATATCTACTGGTGTGAATCCAAGGGATTCCCATGGAATAAGATAAAAATTCCTAAGATTCTTTCCTTTCTGCAAGAAGGTTTGGATAAAGGATTATCTGCGAGTTCTCTAAAGTGACAGATTTCTGCTTTATCTGTCTTACTACACAAACGACTGGCAGCTGTGCCAGATGTTCAAGCATTTGTTCAGGCTCTGGTTAGGATCAAGCCTGTTTACAGACCTTTGACTCCTCCCTGGAGTTTAAATCTAGTTCTTTCAGTTCTTCAAGGGGTTCCGTTTGAACCTCTACGTTCCATAGATATTAAGTTGTTATCTTGGAAAGTTTTGTTTTTGGTTGCTATTTCTTCTGCTAGAAGAGTTTCAGAGTTATCTGCTCTGCAGTGTTCTCCGTCCTATCTGGTGTTTCATGCAGATAAGGTGGTTTTACGTACTAAGCCTGGTTTTCTTCCAAAGGTTGTTTCTAACAAAAATATTAACCAGGAGATAGTTGTACCTTCTTTGTGTCCGAATCCAGTTTCAAAGAAGGAACGTTTGTTACACAATTTGGACGTAGTCCGTGCTCTAAAATACTATTTAGAAGCTACAAAAGATTTCAGACAAACATCTTCTCTGTTTGTCGTCTATTCTGGTAAAAGGAGAGGTCAGAAAGCGACTTCTACCTCTCTTTCCTTTTGGCTTAAGAGCATTATCCGATTGGCTTACGAGACTGCCGGATGGCAGCCTCCTGAAAGAATCACAGCTCACTCCACTAGGGCTGTGGCTTCCACATGGGCTTTCAAGAACGAGGCTTCTGTTGATCAGATATGTAAGGCAGCGACTTGGTCTTCACTGCACACTTTTGCAAAATTTTACAAATTTGATACTTTTGCTTCTTCGGAGGCTATTTTTGGGAGAAAGGTTTTGCAAGCCGTGGTGCCTTCCGTTTAGGTAACCTGATTTGCTCCCTCCCTTTCATCCGTGTCCTAAAGCTTTGGTATTGGTTCCCACAAGTAAGGATGACGCCGTGGACCGGACACACCAATGTTGGAGAAAACAGAATTTATGCTTACCTGATAAATTACTTTCTCCAACGGTGTGTCCGGTCCACGGCCCGCCCTGGTTTTTTAATCAGGTCTGATGAATTATTTTCTCTAACTACAGTCACCACGGTACCATATGGTTTCTCCTGTTTTTTCCTCCTGTCCGTCGGTCGAATGACTGGGGTGGGCGGAGCCTAGGAGGGACTATATGGCCAGCTTTGCTGGGACTCTTTGCCATTTCCTGTTGGGGAAGAGATATTCCCACAAGTAAGGATGACGCCGTGGACCGGACACACCGTTGGAGAAAGTAATTTATCAGGTAAGCATAAATTCTGTTTTGCAGAACTGTGATTCATTCAAAGAAGCACCATGTAGTCTCCTGCTATTTTATCTTAATTATAGTTCCTTTATTATATGTTTGAATAGCAGTGTCATACTGAGAATGAGCGATTTAGTGCCACATAATTACCCAATCTGTTCTCTACCTATTTAATAAGATTTATAGTACAGTATTTTTTATTTTTTTTATTTTGATAAAACAATGTTATGAAGAAAATCCACCAGGATACAAGTCATTGAAAAGAGAAACATTACACCATTATCTTTTTGAATATGTCCTGTTTTTGTCAAATATGTGAAAGTTATTGTTATGGAGAGTTAATTTATTTTTTAACCCCTTAAAGGGACACTGAACCCAACATTTTTCTTTTGTGATTCAGATAGAGAGGCCTATTTATTAAAGGTCTTGCGGACCTTTAATACGCTCTCCATATTCAGCATTGCACCAGCAGCTCACAAGAGCTACTGGTGCAACGCCGCCCCCTGCAGACTCGCGGCCAATGGGCCGCCAGCAGGGAGATGTCAATCAACCCGATCGTACTCGGGGTTGAATTGTGGCGATGTCTGTCCGCCTGCTCAGAGCAGGCGGACAGGGTTATGGAGCAGCGGTCTTTAGACCGCTGCTTCATAATTGCTGTTTCTGGCGAGTCTGAAGACTCGCCAGAAACACGGGCCCACAAACTCGATACGGAGCTTGATAAATGGGCCTCAGAGCATGCAATTTTAAGCAACTTTCTAATTTACTCCTATTATCAATTTTTCTTCGTTCAATTGCTATCTTTATATGAAAAAGAAGGCATCTAAGCTTTTTTTCTTGGTTCAGAACTCTGGACAGCAGTTTTTGATTGGTGGATGAATTTATCCACCAATCAGCAAGGACAACCTAGGTTGTTCACCAAAAATGGGCCGGCATCTAAACTTACATTCTTGCATTTCAAATAAAGATACCAAGAGAATAAAGAACATTTGATAATAGGAGTAAATTAGAAAGTTGCTTAAAATGTCATGCTCTATCTGAATAACAAAAGATAAAATTTGGGTTCAGTATCCCTTTAAAGGGGTAGAAAAGTCAACATTGAAATCTGCATGAGTGTGTTTCACTTTTAAATAGAAGCATTTTTGCAATATATTTCCATTAGCAAAATTGCATCTAATAAAAGTTATTACTGTTTTTCTGAGGCATACGCACATATCCTGTGAGGGCCTGTGCACCAGTATTCAAGCTCAGAGGTCTGGTGTTAGTGTGTATAATACCTGTGAAGACTTCATTTGTGTCATATAACCCACTGCTGACTTTCTGAGCAGGTGTAGTGTTTGGATTATGGTGCATGGGGCAGTCACTGCATATCTGCGTATTTAGTTGAGAAACAGTAATATTTTTTCCTAAAGGAAGTATATTGTAAAAATGCTATTTACAAATGAAATGCACCCATGGATATTTCAATTGTGACTGCTATCCTTTTAAGTGCTTTTATCCTTTGGGGGGCTTATTGCTGCCCTCCCTGCAGTTACATGGCATCCTTGGTGGTCTCATGCTCCAGTATCGCCTGGGGAATCTGGGGATGACAGTGACATCTCTATGCACCCAGGAAACCTGAAAGTGCAAGGAAGGACCACAGGGATTAAGGAAGCTGGATTGGGTGCTTGAGCCCCACCTTTTGAAAGTTTATTGCCTGTTCTTTCAAACTGTGAGTCTTGGGGGTTAAAGTTTAAAGGGACACCCAAATCAAAATTAAACTTTAATGATTCAGATTGAGCATGCAATTTTAAACAACTTCCCAATTTACTTTCATTAACAAAATGTGCACAGTCTTTTTATATTTATGCTTTTTGAGTCACCAGCTCCTACTGAGCATGTGCAAGAATTCACAGGATATAGGTATATGCATTTGTGATTGGCTGATGGCTGTCACATGATACAAGAGGAGTGGAAATAGACATAACTGAAATTTGTCATAAAAAAAATCTTCTACTCATTTCAAGTTCAGACTAAATGCAATTGCATTGTCTTTTTATCATGCATTTGTTGATTATGTAAATCTACTGTATTTACTGGTCCTTTAAGGACATTAAAAATAATAAAATTAATAAATAAATAAATATATATATTTATATACACTAGTCTAATGTACTAAACAAAATATATCCTTATAACAGGCCATCAAAAGGGCCTAGGTACTTACAAAACCCTTGTTTTTAAGCCAGAAGTCACTCTTTAAAATAAAACCTGTATATAAGTTTTAATAGACAGGTTATCACTATAGTAATTGTGTTTGTCTGGCATGAATAAATATCTGTTTGCAGTGAGGCTGATGGGAAGCCCATATGTGAAGATCAAAGTTACATAATTAGATAGAGTTATGGCTGGGTCAAAACACACACACACACACATTTCTGTTTATAACATTGCATTTCTTTACCTTTTTATTACAGTTTTCTCACCTGTCATGATATATTGCATAATCAACAAATATAACAAGACAATGCAATAGCACTTAGTCTGAACTTCAAATGAGTAGTAGATTTTTTTCAGACAATTTTAAAAGTTATATCTTTTTCCACTCCCCCTGTACCATGTGACAGCCATCAGCCAATCGCAAATGCATACACGTGCCATGTGACAGCCATCAGCCAATCACAAATGCATACACGTACCATGTGACAGCCATCAGCCATTCACAAATGCATACACGCTTATTCTTGCACATGCTCAGTAGGAGCTGGTGACTCAAAATGTTTAAATATAAAAAGACTGTGCACATATTTTTAATGGAAGTAAATTGGAAAGTTGTTTAAAATTGCATGCTCTATCTGAATAACGAAAGGTTCATTTTGATTGAGTATCCCTTTAAATAATGGAATAGTTTGATTATATTGGCTCTACTGAAAAACAAAATAGATATGTAATATGTGTGGGTTTCTACATGAAAAAAATACCTATAGTAGGGCTTAAAGGAATATGAAACCCAATCATTTTCTTTTGTGATTCAGACAGAACATATCATTTAAAAAAAAATGTACTTCTATTATCATATTTGCTTCATTCTCATGGTATTATTTGTTGAAGAGATACCTAGGTAGGCATCTGGAGCACTACATAGCAGGAGATCGCGCTGTCATCTAGTGCTCTTGCGAATGGATAACATTCTTGCAAAACTGTTGCCATATATTGCTCCAGACACGTGCCCGCTCCTGATTTGTTTTCAACAAAAGATACCAAGAGAACAAAAAAAATTGATAATAGAAGTAAATGAAAAACTTGTTTAAAATTGCATACTCTATATGAATCATGAAATAAATGTTTTGGGTATCCTGTTCATTTAACTGAGAACAGCATCTAAAAACAACTCAGTACAGGAATGAAAATAGGTCAACGGTTAAAGGGTTAATAAGCTTTGTATATCATCACTTGGTCATTGGCTATGCACTTTACTGGTAGGGATGGATGCAGGCATGTCTGTTGTTTGACATTAATTCTAATATTTCAATATAACAAATGCATTTCTAAATGCAGCCACCAATCAGCAAGTGCCACCCAGGTGCAGAACCAAAAATGGACCAGCTCCTAAGCTTTCTTGCTTTTTCAAATAAAGATACCAAGAGTACAAAGAAAAATTGATACTAGGAGGAAATTAGAAAATTGTTTAAAATGGAATGCTCTATTTAAATCATGAAAGTTTCATTTTGACTAGACTATTCATTTAACTGTATTATTTCTGAGCCTTTACTTTCAGCAGGGGGTTGTATGTTAGTTAAACCAACCTTTACTGGAAATGTATGGCAATTTAAAATTACAGTATTTAAAACTAGATGCGTCTCCAGGAATAATATATAGGGGGCACAGTGGAAGGGCAGCCAATAATTGCCAATGCCAAAGACTTAATAATGATATTATGATGTGAGTGTGTGTGTATGTCTGTGTGTATGTATATGTGTGTGTGTGTGTATCTGTGTACGTGTATCTGTGTGTGTATATCTGTGTGTATATGTGTGTGTGTGTGTATATGTCTGTATGTGTGTATGTCTGTGTGTGTGTATATATATGTGTGTGTATATGTCTGTGTGTATATATGTGTGTGTATGTATATGTCTGTGTGTATGTATATGTCTGTGTGTATGTATATGTGTGTGCGTATGTGTGTGTGTATATGTGTGTGTGTGTGTATGTGTGAATATATGTGTGCATATGTGTGTGTGTATATGTGTGTGCGTGTATATGTGTGTGCGTATGTGTGTATGTATATGTGTGTGTGTATATGTGTGTGCGTATGTGTGTGTGTGTATATGTGTTTATGTGTCTGTATGAATATATGTGTGCATATGTGTGTGTGTATATGTGTGTGCGTATGTGTGTGTGTGTGTGTGTCTGTGTGAATATATGTGTGTATATGTGTGTCTGTATATGTGTGTGTGTGTGTGTATGTCTGTGTGTGTGTATATGTCTGTGTGTATATATGTGTGTGTGTATGTATATGTCTGTGTATGTGTGTGTGTATATGTGTGTGTATGTATGTGTGTGTGTGTGTGTATGTCTGTGTGTGTGTATATGTCTTTGTGCGTATTTATATGTCTGTGTGTGTGTTTTATTTGTGTGTTTGTATATGTTAATATATGTCTGTGTGTGTATATGTGTATATGTGTGTATGTCTGTGTGTGTATATGTGTGTGTATATGTCTGTCTGTATATATGTGTGTGTGTGTGTGTGTGTGTATGTCTGTCTGTGTGTTTGTTTGTGTATATGTCTGTGTGTGTATGATTGTGTATATGTCTGTGTGTATGTCTGTGTGTGTGTATATGTGTGTGTGTGTGTATATCTCTATGTGTAATATATATACTGTATATATATATATATATATATATATATATATAATATAATAATATATATATTGTAAATATATATTGTAAATGAATTTGAATATAGTCAATGTAGTGCAAACTGTAAAACTCTAAAAATGTACGGTTAAAGGGACAGTCTACACCTTAGTCATCTTAAAGTCTTACCTTAGATTAAGTTGAAAATAGCCTCCTGCACCCCTTTCTATAGCATGCAGCAGGAAAGGTAAAAAAGTTATTTTAAAATGAATATTGTTTCTGGTCACATTGAAATGGCTGCCAATCTCTGCCCACTGATGACATCACAATCTAAGCTGCATCTACACACTCTGCTGAATAGCATTGACAATCTGTTGAATCCAACTAGTGATCCTTTTGTGATTGGACACCATATTGAGTAAGATTGTAATGTCATCAGTGGTCGGAGCTTGATAAAGGGGGTAACGTTGTAATACTTGATAGAACTGCATACATCACAGAAGCCCTAAGACAGTTACATGATGCTGAAGTTTACATAAAATTAAAAGAGAATCCTACTAAACCATATAGGGAAATCTTATGTGACATAGTTAAAAGAGCAAGATACAATAATGTAATTACACACACAATAGAGGAAATGTTAGTACCAGATAGTCCCATTACCCCTATATTTCATTATTTTCCTAAGGTCCTCAAGGACATGGAGAATCCTCTGGGCTGCCCCAAAATAGCGGGCATAAATTCTTTAAATGAACCTTTGTCAGATCTAATGGATTCTTTTTTACAACCATTGGTTAATAAGTTACCAAGTTACATACAGGATACTACTGATCTATTACAAAAGTTGCAGACAGTAAAGTGGAAATCTAGTTATAGGTTTCTAGTAGTAGATGTAACTTCCTTATATACCTCAATTTCTCACCAAATTGGTCTTAAAGCAGTAGAATTTTTTCTGGAGAGCCAAAGTAATTATGATGAGTCTACTAAACAATTTATTATGGGCTCGATAGAGTATCTACTCACACATAACTTTTTCATGTTTGAGGGGGGTTTCTATCTCCAGAGGCGTGGAACCGCTATGGGGGCAAAATTTGCCCCCTGTTATGCCAATCTCTTTATGGGATGGTGGGAGCGGTTCCACGTCTTTGGAGATGGAAACCCCCTTAGAGACATCCTTTTCTACGCAAGATTTATTGATGATTTGATTTTCATCATAGACAGTGATGAGGATAGTGTTGATGGTTTTTGTAAGTATCTTAACAATAACCGCAGTGGAATCAAATTGGTAGATGAACAAAATTCTAAAAATATCTGCTTTTTGGATATAACTATCTCTGGAAATGATATTGGGGGTTGTATAGAGACTAACCTATATAGGAAACCCACCTCAGGTAACACAATATTGGAATTCAACTCAAACCACCCAAGACATACCATACATGGCATCCGTAAAGGCCAATCTATTAGAGCAAAAAGAAATTGTACCAAGACAGCAGATTATGAAAAACAAGCAGATATTATCACAGCCCGCTTAGTGGAGAGGGGATATGATTTAAATATTCTAAATAACGCCCGTAAAGAGGTGGATATACTCACTAGGGATGAGCTATTGAAATATAACATCAAACAAAGAAATATGAACAAGGGAAATGATAAACAAAAACCAAAATTCATAACAATTTATAGTCTAGAGCAGTGGTCCACGAGAAGATGTTGGTGGTCCTTGACACCATCAAGCAGGAATTAGTCTCCTCTGATGGTGTCACCCTGTCGTGCCGCAACTCCCTATAGTGCCTGGCTGGGCATCAGTGAAAATGGAGGAGGAGTTAAATAACAATCTCCCTACGCAATCTCCCTACTCATTAGGAAGTATTCTCTCAGTTTTGTCATTCAGTTAGTTAATTCCAAAAAATAATTCTTAAACATGTAAATATATACATAATGTAAACTTAGCTATGGTTATACTAGTTATGTACAGTATGTGTGTGTATGTATATATAAATAAACAATTATTATTATGTTAGTGGTCCACGGGATTCAAAATTGTGAGTTTAGTGGTCCCTGAGGTCCGAAAGGTTGGCGACCCCTGGTCTAGAGTATAGAAGTATCTGCAACATTGTAAAACAAAATATACCTATTTTACACACTGATCCAGGTCTGAAGGAAATTGTAAGAGAGGGATGCGACTATATATCTAGGAAGGGTAAAACCATAGGGAACTATGTATCACCATCAGATTGTTCTAAAAAAAATAACCAGTGCTTGCTGGTTAAAACAAAGAAAAGGATTTTTTAGATGTAGGAAAAATATCTGCAAAACTTGTAAATTTGTAACGGAAGGTGATAGTTTTGTATCAACCAACACTGAAAAAACACATAATATTAATTTTTTCATAAATTGCAATACAACACACATAATTTACTTACTGACCTGTAGGGGGGTGCTCTAAACAGTACGTAGGGAAGACTAAACGGTCCCTCAAGGATAGGTTCCTAGCACATGTACGATCTATTGAGGATCCTGACTCTGATACTCCTATAGTGAGACATTTTAGGGAACATCACAATTCTAATGTAAACCTTCTTACTGTGCAAGCCATTGATCATGTCCCTACGTGGAAAAAGGGGGGAGATAGAGAGGAAAAATTAGACCTCAGAGAGGTTTTTTGGATATTCACCTTAAATACCTCAATACCCTTTGGCTTAAACTTTAGGAGGGATATTGATTTATGTGTCTAACTTTTGGAAACCATATAATATATATAGAACATATGATAAGTGATTTACTACTGTTGGAATAAAAACTTTGAATAGTAATGCTTTAAGAATTAGAGAAATTACAAATATAGGACATAGATTCATTTACTTCATTAATTAGTGCTCAGAGCTTGTATAAAATAGAGTAAAATGAGGACGTCATATGTATGCATATGCCTTTAAGAAAGTACTATTTAAGGAGGAAAGGAGGCTGGGTCCTGTGAGCAGTGAACAAGTGCTGGTAAAGCACAAAACATGTCTGCTGTACACGACTCCAGCAGTTCTTGTTTACTGATATGATTGTGCTAGTGTCAAGCAAGTGGTGATTGGCTTGTGTAACGGCTACTAGCTATATTACTATACATTTTTGAAATTTTCTGCTTTTACTTGGAATTGGATTTAATAAACTTTGGATATCGTTTTACCTAAGGAGTGCCCGGACATTCTTTGTTTCTTTATATATATATATGTATATATATATATATATATATATATATATATATATATATATATATATATATATTGTAAATATATATTGTAAATGAATTTGAATATAGTCAATGTAGTGCAAACTGTAAAATTCTAAAAATGTACGGTTAAAGGGACAGTCTACACCTTAGTCATCTTAAAGTCTTACCTTAGATTAAGTTGAAAATTGCCTCCTGCACCCCTTTCTATAGCATGCAGCAGGAAAAGGTAAAAAAGTTATTTTAAAATGAATATTGTTTCTGGTCACTTTGAAATGGCTGCCAATCTCTGCCCACTGATGACATCACAATCTAAGCTGCATCTACACACTCTGCTGAATAGCATTGACAATCTGTTGAATCCAACTAGTGATCCTTTTGGGATTGGACACCATATTGAGTAAGATTGTTATGTCATCAGTGGGCGGAGCTTGGCAGCCATTTTAAAGTGGCTAGAAACAATATTCATTTTAAAATAACTTTTTACCATTCCTGCTGCATGATATAGAAATGGATACAGGAGGCTATTTGCAGCTTAATCTAAGTTAAGACTTTAAGATGAATAAGGTGTAGGCTGCCCCTTTAATTACACAAAAGTACCAGTATTAAGAACACAGGTGTGCCACAATATAAATTTGCATTGCCAAGTGCACCATGGTCTGAAAATGTTTGAGACTTATTGACTTAGAATTTGCCAGTGTATGCAAGGCCTGCTGACGCTCACAATCACCATTTAGCTTGTAAGTTATCTTGGGCAGGGTCCTTAAAGGACCACTAAATACAATAAATTGCATAATCAACACATGCATATAATGCAATAACACAGTCATAATTTCAAATGAGTTGTAGCTTAGTTTCTAAAATATTTCAAAGTTACTTTCCCCACCTCCTGTATCATGTGACAACCATCAGCCAATCACAAACACATATATGTATATGTTACGGGTAAAGTCAGGTATTGGGTAATCCTAGGATTACCCGGGTAAAACCTACATTACCCAAGCAGCTTTGGGTAAAGCCCAATGTAAGATCATAAATCCCCTCAGAGTGCATGCGCTTCATTGAGTCACAGCATCAAACATTTATATGATGCATTGTAATTCCCCCATCTACACTGTCTTTTTAGCCCCCTTTGTAAACCTCATTCCCCAAAGTTCACTTGGGGTGGATGCCAAAGAATTGTCTGGGTGCCTTCCTTGAACAAACCCCCCCCCCCCCCCGCCGGCAGAGGAAAAAAAATGTGTAGATGGGGGAACATCGGGCTTTACCCACAGCCACTTGGGTAATATCCTTTTATCCTGGTAATCCTAGGATTACCTGGAAGTACTTTACCCATAACATACAGTATATACTGTGAACTCTTGCACATGCATTGTTGCTCTTTCAGTAATGGATAGATAAAGAATGAAGCACATTTGATAATAGAAGTACATTGGAAATGAGTTTAAAATTGTATGGTCTATCTGAATCATGAAAGAAAATTTTTGGGTTTCATGTCCCCTTAAAAAAAAAAAAACTGCTTTGGGGGATGGCTCAATGGTTGTAGAAATAATTTAAAAATATTATGCATACAACTATTTAAAAACAGCAAACAGTGGAATTAAAGTTATACATCACTTCTGTGTTCCTGTTAGGTACTGAGCCTGCAAAAGACACAAACATATGTGTCTACAGATGACAAAGCTTTGGGCATCTAATATTAAATATGTTAATACATCTGCTTAGAAGTACTGTTCTACATTCAAAAATAATCTCCAAGATTTTATATAATTGATTTATAGAATATTTCGTTTTTTGTTAAAATTTTACAATTATACATTAAATTCTGCAATTGTATTAAAACAATTAGGCACTAAATCAAAAATATTATTTAATATCCACAACAAAATCCAATGTATTTAAAAGTACAAAAAAAAAAAAAAGCCATATACAAATATATAGTTTTGATGCTGTCCTAAGCCCTATTATTTTTTTTACCTTCCACCAAACCCCCCCCCCCCAAAAAAAAAACAGCATTCAGAATACATGTTGTGTTAACATCCTATGGCCTAGATTTGGAGTTCGGCGGTAGCCGTCAAAACCAGCGTTAGAGGCTCCTAACGCTGGTTTTGGCCGCCCGCTGGTATTTGGAGTCAGTGATTAAAGGGTCTAACGCTCACTTTACAGCCGCGACTTTTCCATACCGCAGATCCCCCTACGCCATTTGCGTATCCTATCTTTTCAATGGGATCTTTCTAACGCTGGTATTTAGAGTCGTTTCTGAAGTGAGCGTTAGAGCTCTAACGACAAAATTCCAGCCGCCTGAAAATAGCAGGAGTTAAGAGCTTTCTGGCTAACGCTGGTTCATAAAGCTCTTAACTACTGTACTCTAAAGTACACTAACACCCATAAACTACCTATGTACCCCTAAACCGAGCTCCCCCCACATCGCCGCCACTCGATTTAAATTTTTAACCCCTAATCTGCCGACCGCCACCTACGTTATACTTATGTACCCCTAATCTGCTGTCCCTAACCCCGCCGACCCCTATATTATATTTATTAACCCCTAATCTGCCCCCCACAACATCGCCGCCAGCTACTTAAAATAATTAACCCCTAATCTTCCGACCGCAAAGCGCCGCCACCTACGTTATCCCTATGTACCCCTAATCTGCTACCCCTAACCCCGCCGACCCCTATATTATATTTATTAACCCCTAATCTGCCCCCCTCAACGTCGCCGACACCTGCCTACACTTATTAACCCCTAATCTGCCGAGCGGACCTGAGCGCTACTATAATAAAGTTATTAACCCCTAACCCGCCTCACTAACCCTATCATAAATAGTATTAACCCCTAATCTGCCCTCCCTAACATCGCCGACACCTACCTTCAATTATTAACCCCTAAACTTCCGACCGGAGCTCACCGCTATTCTAATAAATGTATTAACCCCTAAAGCTAAGTCTAACCCTAACACTAACACCCCCCTAAGTTAAATATAATTTACATCTAACGAAATAAATTAACTCTTATTAAATAAATTAATCCTATTTAAAGCTAAATACTTACCTGTAAAATAAACCATAATATAGCTACAATATAAATTATAATTATATTATAGCTATTTTAGGATTAATATTTATTTTACAGGCAACTTTGTATTTATTTTAACCAGGTACAATAGCTATTAAATAGTTAAGAACTATTTAATAGCTACCTAGTTAAAATAATAACAAATTTACCTGTAAAATAAATCCTAACCTAAGATATAATTAAACCTAACACTACCCTATCAATAAAATAATAAAATAAACTACCTACAATTACCTACAATTAACCTAACACTACACTATCAATAAATTAATTAAACACAATTGCTACAAATAAATACAATTAAATAAACTAGCTAAAGTACAAAAAATAAAAAATAACTAAGTTACAGAAAATAAAAAAATATTTACAAACATAAGAAAAATATTACAACAATTTTAAACTAATTACACCTACTCTAAGCCCCCTAATAAAATAACAAAGCCCCCCAAAATAAAAAATTCCCTACCCTATTCTAAATTAAAAAAGTTACAAGCTCTTTTACCTTACCAGCCCTGAACAGGGCCCTTTGCGGGGCATGCCCCAAGAAGTTCAGCTCTTTTGCCTGTAAAAAAAAACATACAATACCCCCCCCCAACATTACAACCCACCACCCACATACCCCTAATCTAACCCAAACCCCCCTTAAATAAACCTAACACTAATCCCCTGAAGATCTTCCTACCTTGTCTTCACCATCCAGGTATCACCGATCCGTCCTGGCTCCAAGATCTTCATCCAACCCAAGCGGGGGTTGGCGATCCATAATCCGGTGCTGAAGAGGTCCAGAAGAGGCTCCAAAGTCTTCCTCCTATCCGGCAAGAAGAGGACATCCGGACCGGCAAACATCTTCTCCAAGCGGCATCTTCGATCTTCTTCCATCCGGAGCGAAGCGGCTGATCTTGAAGACCTCCGGCGCGGATCCATCCTCTTCTTTCGACGTCCAACTGAAGAATGAAGGTTCCTTTAAGGTACGTCATCCAAGATGGCGTCCCTCGAATTCCGATTGGCTGATAGGATTCTATTAGCCAATCAGATTGAGCTCGCATTCTATTGGCTGTTCCGATCAGCCAATAGAATGCGAGCTCAATCTGATTGGCTGATTGGATCGGCCAATCGGATTGAACTAGATTCTGATTGGCTGATTCCATCAGCCAATCAGAAAATTCCTACCTTAATTCCGATTGGCTAATAGAATCCTATCAGCCAATCGGAATTCGAGGGACGCCATCTTGGATGACGTCCCTTAAAGGAACCTTCATTCTTCAGTTGGACGTCGAAAGAAGAGGATGGATCCGCGCCGGAGGTCTTCAAGATCAGCCGCTTCGCTCCGGATGGAAGAAGATCGAAGATGCCGCTTGGAGAAGATGTTTGCCGGTCCGGATGTCCTCTTCTTGCCGGATAGGAGGAAGACTTTGGAGCCTCTTCTGGACCTCTTCAGCACCGGATGCCAGGACGGATCGGTGATACCTGGATGGTGAAGACAAGGTAGGAAGATCTTCAGGGGCTTAGTGTTAGGTTTATTTAAGGGGGGTTTGGGTTAGATTAGGGGTATGTGGGTGGTGGGTTGTAATGTTGGGGGGGGGTATTGTATGTTTTTTTTTACAGGCAAAAGAGCTGAACTTCTTGGGGCATGCCCCGCAAAGGGCCCTGTTCAGGGCTGGTAATGTAAAAGAGCTTGTAACTTTTTTAATTTAGAATAGGGTAGGGAATTTTTTATTTTGGGGGGCTTTGTTATTTTATTAGGGGGCTTAGAGTAGGTGTAATTAGTTTAAAATTGTTGTAATATTTTTCTTATGTTTGTAAATATTTTTTTATTTTCTGTAACTTAGTTCTTTTTTATTTTTGTACTTTAGCTAGTTTATTTAATTGTATTTATTTGTAGCAATTGTATTTAATTAATTTATTGATAGTGTAGTGTTAGGTTAATTGTAGGTAATTGTAGGTAGTTTATTTAATTATTTTATTGATAGGGTAGTGTTAGGTTTATTTGTAACTTAGGTTAGGATTTATTTTACAGGTAAATTTGTTATTATTTTAACTAGGTAGCTATTAAATAGTTATTAACTATTTAATAGCTATTGTACCTGGTTAAAATAAATACAAAGTTGCCTGTAAAATAAATATTAATCCTAAAATAGCTATAATATAATTATAATTTATATTGTAGCTATATTAGGATTTATTTTACAGGTAAGTATTTATCTTTAAATAGGAATAATTTATTTAATAAGAGTTAATTTATTTCGTTAGATGTAAATTATATTTAAGTTAGGGGGGTGTTAGTGTTAGGGTTAGACTTAGCTTTAGGGGTTAATACATTTATTAGAATAGCGGTGAGCTCCGATCGGAAGATTAGGGGTTAATAATTGAAGGTAGGTGTCGGCGATGTTAGGGAGGGCAGATTAGGGGTTAATACTATTTATGATAGGGTTAGTGAGGCGGATTAGGGGTTAATAACTTTATTATAGTAGCGCTCAGGTCCGCTCGGCAGATTAGGGGTTAATAAGTGTAGGTAGGTGTCGGCAACGTTGTGGGGGGCAGATTAGGGGTTAATAAATATAACATAGGGGTCGGCGATGTTAGGGCAGCAGATTAGGGGTACATAGGGATAACGTAGGTTGCGGCGGTTTACGGAGCGGCAGATTAGGGGTTAAAAGTGTAATGCAGGGGTCAGCGATAGCGGGGCGGCAGATTAGGGGTTAATAAGTGTAAGGTTAGGGGTGTTTAGACTCGGGGTACATGTTAGAGTGTTAGGTGCAGACGTAGGAAGTTGCTTTTTTGCAGGTGTTAGGTTTTTTTTCAGCTCAAACTGCCCCATTGTTTCCTATGGGGATATCGTGCACGAGCACGTTTTTGAGGCCGGCCGCGTCCGTAAGCAACTCTGGTATCGAGAGTTGCATTTGCGGTAAAAATGCTCTACGCTCCTTTTTTGGAGCCTAACGCAGCATTTGTTTGAACTCTCGATACCAGAGTTAAATTTATGGTGCGGCCAGAAAAAAGCCCGCGGAGCGTTAACAGCCCTTTTACCGCCAAACTCCAAATCTAGGCCTATGATACAGTCTGAATATGTGTTTAATTTCTTGTTTTCCAGAGTTCTGTAAAACAAGCTATCAAGAGGTTAATAAAGGAACTACTGCCAATGAACCTTGATAGTTGTATGAAACACATTTTTGTTATGAGATCCTGCAGTTAAACATTTATGTTGCAACAAAATGTGATAGTTTTTTTTTGCTTAAAGGGACAGTCTACACCTTGGTCATCTTAAAGGCTTACCTTAGATTAAGCTGCAAATAGCATCCTGCACCTTTTCTATATCATGCAGCAGGAATGGTAAAAAAGTTATTTTAAAATGAATATTGTTTCTGGCCACTTTGAAATGGCTGCCAAGCTCTACCCACTGAAGATATCATGTTTTGGGCTGCATATGGCATCCAATCACAAAAGGCTCACTAGTTTGATTTAATCTGACAGTGTATTGGAGCTGCATATTTAAAACCAGGGAGTCTCATTCTGCTTTAAAGGGACAGTATACACTCATTTTCATATAACTGCATGTAATAGACACTACTATAAAGAATAAGATGCACAGATACTGATATAAAAAAAACAGTATAAAACAGTTTAAAAACTTACTTAGAAGCTCTCAGTTTAGCTCTGTTGAAAAGGTAGTTGGAAAGCCCACTGCAAGTGGGAAATAAGACACCCCCCTTCCCCCTTCTTTTGCATATGAAAAGACCCTTTAGGGAGAAAGCTGGAGTAGGTAGCTGATGGTATTCTCATAAAACTTTGGGGCTTTGTTAGGAGTCTGAAAATCAGAGCAATGTTATTTAAAAATAAGCAAAACTATAAAAAAAAAATTAAAAAAACCCTTTATGGGCTATATAAATAAATCATCTACAAAACATTTATGCAAAGAAAAAATGAGTGTATAATGTCCCTTTAAAGAGAGAAGCAGGAATGATTCAGTCCATAAAGGTAAATTATTGTACTGTTAGGACCAGTCAATATTGGGACTTCTTGTCAATTGGTGACCGGCTAAACAGAAGGTGGTCATATTTTGTGAATAAGATCATTTTAATACAAAAAGTATAAGTGTTTTTTGCAGCATTTAAATTTTTTTTCTTTATTTGCAACTCTTTGGTCTCATTGGCAGAACTCCCACAGATGTATTTAAACTCTATTTCTTTCATGTAATTGGCAAGAGTACGTACACCCCTCACCACACCCACAATTCAGTTTTACAAACTTTGCCTCCTATGGAGGTGGTGAAGTAAGTTTGTGCTAAGATTTCTACATTGATATGGGCTTCTCAGCATTTTTGAAGGCCGATTCCTCTCAGAGTACAGCGAATGTCAGAGGGATGTGAAGGGAGTATCACCTATTGAATACAATGGTTTTCCTCATGGGGGATCCATTTCATAGGTTCTCTGTTATCGGTCGTAGAGATTCATCTCCTACCTCCCTTTTCAGATCGACGATATACTCTCATATTCCATTACCTCTACTGATAGCCAAACCAGTTCTGAAACGATTATCTGCTATATGTAGATGGGTGTCTTTTGGTAAGTATGTTTTCATTACTTAAGACTCTCTCAGCTATGGTTTGGCACTTTATGTATTTATATAAAGTTCTAAATATATGTATTGTACTTATATTTGCCCTGATTCAGGTTTTCAGTATATTTCCTTTTGCAGACTGTCAGTTTCATATCTGGGAAATGCTTTTTTATGAAAAATGTATTTCTTACCTGGGGTATAGTCTCTTTTTCAAATTGACTGTCTTTTAAATTCACGGGCAGAATTAGGCTCGCGAGGGCGCAAAATGCCAAAGTTTATTGCGTCATTCTTGGCGCAAATTTTTTTTGGCGTGAAGTTACGTTTGTTGATGCAAATTCGTCATTTCCGGCATCTTAGTTGACGCCGAGTCCTTCACAAGGTTGCGTCAACTATGACGAGAGTGTGTCGTTTCCGGACGTTTTTGGCACCAACAAATATTTTTTCTGTTTGTTGGGCATCATACTTGGCGCCAAATATTTTCATTATTTAAGACCCCATTCCTAGTTGCCTCTTGCCTTTTTTCTATGTCAGAGGGCTATGCTGTTTGCATTTTTTCCCATTCCTGAAACTGCCATATAAGGAAATTGATAATTTTGCTTTATAAGTTGTTTTTTTCTCTCACATTTGCAAGATGTCTCATTCTGATCCTGTCTTAGAAATCACTGTTGGAACCCTGCGGCCTGATAACAGTTCTACCAAAGCTAAGTGCATTTGTTGTAAACTTGTAGAGGTTATACCTCCAGCTGTGGTTTGTAATAGTTGTCATGATAAACTTTTACATGCAGAGAATGTATCCATCAGTTGTAGTTCATTACCTGTTGCTATTCCCTCAACATCTAATGCACAAGATATACCTGTAAATTTAAAAGAATTTATTTCTGATTCTATTCAGAAGGCTTTGTCTGCCATTCCGCCTTCTAATAAACGTAAAAGGTCTTTTAAAACTTCTCATAAGGTTGATGAAATTTAAAAAAAACAGCAACATACGGAATTATCCTTCTCTGATGAGGATCTATCTGATTCAGAAGATCCTGCCTCAGATATTGACACTGACAAATCGTCTTATTTATTTAAAATGGATTATATTCATTCTTTGTTAAATGAAGTGTGGATTACATTAGATATGGAGGAAACTAGTCCTCTTGATATTAAAACTAGCAAATGTTTAAATTCTGTTTATAAACCTCCTGTGGTTATTCCAGAGGTTTTTCCAGTTCCTTATGCTATTTCTGACATGATTTCTAAAGAATGGAATAGGCCTGGTACTTCTTTTATTCCTTCTTCAAGGTTTAAAAAATTGTATCTTTCGCCAGCAGTTAGATTGGAGTTTTCGGAAAAGATCCCCAAAGTTGATGGGGCTATCTCTATCTCGGAAGATAGTACTTCTTTTAAAGATCCTTTAGATAGGAAACTTGAATCTTATCTAAGGAAAGCTTATTTATATTCAGGTCATCTTCTTAGGCCTGCAATTTCTTTGGCTGATGTTGCAGCTGCTTCAACTTTTTGGTTGGAAACTTTAGCGCAACAAGTATCGGATCATGATTTGTCTAGCATTGTTAAGTTGATTCAACATGCTAATAATTTCATTTGTGATGCCATTTTTGATATTATCAAAATTGAGGTTAAATCTATGTCTTTAGCTATTTTAGCTAGAAGAGCTTTGTGGCTCAAATCTTGGAATGCTGATATGACTTCTAAGTCCAGATTGCTATCTCTTTCTTTCCAAGGTAATACATTATTTGGTTCTCAGTTGGATTCAATTATTTCAACTTTTACTGGGGGGAAGGGAGTTTTTTTGCCTCAGGATAAAAGACCTAAGGGTAAATCTAAAGCTTCTAACCGTTTTCGTTCCTTTTCGACAAAATAAGGAAAAGAAACCTAATCCTTCCTCCAAGGAATCTGTTTCCAATTGGAAGCCTTCTTCAAATTGGAATAAATCCAAGCCATTTAAGAGATCAAAGCCAGCCCCCAAGTCTGCATGAAGGTGCAGCCCTCATTCCAGCTCAGCTGGTAGGGGGCAGATTAAAATTTTTCAAAGATGTTTGGATCAATAGAGTCCAAAATCATTGGATTCAGAGTATTGTCTCTCAGGTGTACAGAATAGGATTCAGAGTAAGACCGCCTGTGAGAAGATTTTTTCTCTCACGCATTCCAGCAAACCCAGTAAAGGCTCAGGCTTTCCTGATGTGTGTTTCAGACCTGGAGTTATCAGGGGTAATCATGCCAGTTCCGTTCAGGAACAGGGTCTGGGGTTTTATTCAAATCTATTCATTGTCCTAAAGAAAGAAAATTCATTCAGACCAGTTTTGGATCTAAAGATTTTGAATCGATATATGAGTACCAACTTTCAAAATGGTGACTATAAGGACTATTCTGCCTTTTGTTCAGCAAGGGCATTATATGTCCACAATAGACTTACAGGATGCATATCTTCATATTCCGATTCATCCAGATCACTATCAGTTCCTGAGATTCTCTTTTCTAGACAAGCATTACCAATTTGTTGCTCTTTATTTTGGACTAGCAACAGTTCCAAGAATCTTTTCAAAGGTTCTAGGTGCCCTACTCTCTGTAATCAGAGAGCGTGGTATTGCGGTGTTTCCTTATTTGGATGATATCTTGGTACTCGCTCAGTCTTTACATTCTGCAGAATCTCACACCAATCAACTAGTGTTGTTTCTTCGAAGACATGGTTGGAGGATCAATTTACCAAAAAGTTCTTTGATTCCTCAGACAAGGTAACCTTTTTAGGTTTCCAGATAGATTCAGTGTCTATGACTTTGTCTCTAACAGACAAGAGACATTTGAAATTGGTTACAGCCTGTCGGAACCTTCAGTCTCAGTCATTCCCTTCAGTAACTATGTGCATGGAAGTTTTAGGTCTCATGACTGCAGCATCAGACGCAATCCCCTTTGTTCAAATTTCATATGAGACCTCTCCAGCTTTGTATGCTGAACCAATGGTTCAGGGATTATACAAGGATATCACAATTAATATCCTTAAATCCCAATGTTCGATTTCTCTGACTTGGTGGTTTGATCACCATCGTATAATTCTAGGGGCCTCTTTCGTTCGTCCAACCTGGACTGTGATCACAACAGATGTGAGTCTTTCAGGCTGGGGAGCTGTCTGGGGATCTCTGACAGCACAAGGGGTTTGGAAATCTCAAGAGGCGAGATTACCAATCAATATTTTGGAACTCCGTTCGATTCTCAGGGCTCTTCAGTTTTGGCCTCTGTTGAAGAGAGAACCGTTCATTTGTTTTCAGACAGACAATATCCCAACTGTGGCATATGTCAATCATCAGGGTGGGAGTCACAGTCCTCAAGCTATGAAATAAGTATCTTGGATACTTGTTTGGGCTGAATCCAGCTCCTGTCTAATTTATGCGGTTCACATCTCAGGTATAGACAATTGGGAAGCGGATTAACTAAGTCGTCAGACTTTACATCCGGGAGAATGGTCTCTCCACTGAGATGCATTTTCTCAGGTTGTTCAGATGTGGGGGCTTCCAGAAATAGATCTGATGGCATCTCATCTAAACAAAAAACTTCCCAGGTACCTGTCCAGGTCCAGGGATCCTCAGGCGGGAAGCAGCGGATGCATTGACACTTCCTTGGTGTTATCAACCTGCTTATATTTTCCTGCCTCTAGTTCTTCTTCCAAGAGTGATCTCCAAAATCATCATGGAGCAATTGTTTGTGCTGCTGGTGGCTCTAGCATGGCCTCACAGGTTTTGGTATGTGGATCTTGTTTGGATGTCCAGTTGCCAACCTTGCCCACTTCCATTAAGGCCAAACCTTCTATCTCAAGGTCCGTTTTTCCATCAGGATCTCAAATCATTAAATTTGAAGGTATGGAAATTGAACGCTTAGTGTTTAGTCATAGAGGTTTCTCTGACTCAGTGATTAATACTATGTTGCAGGCTAGGCTCGCAAATCTGTTTCTAGAAAGATTTATTATCGAGTTTGGAAGACTTACATTTCATGGTGTTCCTCTCATAAATTCTCTTGGCATTCTTTTAGAATTCCTAGAATTTTACAGTTTCTTCAGGATGGTTTGGATAAAGGTTTGTCTGTATGTTCCTCGAAATGAGAAATCTCTGCTCTTTCTGTTTTATTTCACAGAAAAATTGCTAAACTTCCTGATATTCATTGTTTTGTGCAGGCTTTGGTTTGTATCAAGCCTGTCATTAAATCAATCTCTCCTCCTTGGAGTCTTAATTTAGTTTTGAAGGCTTTACAGGCTCCTCTGTTTGAGCCTATGCATTCTTTGGACAATAAACTACTTTCTTGGAAAGTGTTGTTTCTTTTGGCCATCTCTTCTGCTAGAAGAGTTTCTGAATTATCTGCTCTTTCTTGTGAATCTCCTTTTCTAATTTTTCATCAGGATAAGGCGGTGTTGCGGACTTCATTTAAATTTTTACCTAAGGTTGTGAATTCTAACAACATTAGTAGAGAAATTGTTGTCCCTTCATTGTGTCCTAATCCTAAGAATTCTATGGAGAGATCTTTACATTCTTTGGATGTAGTAAGAGCTTTGAAATATTATGTTGAAGCTACTAAAGGTTTTAGAAAGACTTCTAGTCTATTTGTTATCTTTTCTGGTTCAAGGAAAGGTCAGAAGGCTTCTGCCATTTCCTTGGCATCTTGGTTAAAGTCTTTGATTCATCATGCTTATGTAGAGTCGGGTAAGTCCCCGCCTTAAAGGATAATGGCTCATTCTACTAGGTCAGTTTCTACTTCCTGGGCTTTTAGGAATGAAGCTTCTGTTGATCAGATTTGCAAAGCAGCAACTTGGTCTTCTTTGCATACTTTTACTAAATTCTACCATTTTGATGTTTTTTCTTCTTCTGAAGCAGTTTTTGGTAGGAAAGTACTTCAGGCAGCTGTTTCAGTTTAATTCTTCTGCTTATAATTTCAGTTTTTTTCATTATAATATTAAAACTTTTTGATTTGGGTTGTGGATTATTTTTTCAGCGGAATTGGCTGTTTTTATTTTATCCCCCCCTCTCTAGTGACTCTTGCGTGGAAGTTCCACATCTTGGGTATCTGCTATCCCATACGTCACTAGCTCATGGTCTCTTGCTAATTACATGAAAGAAAACATAATTTATGTAAGAACTTACCTGATAAATTCATTTCTTTCATATTAGCAAGAGTCCATGAGGCCCACCCTTTTTGTAGTGGTTAGGATTTTTTTGTATAAAGCACAATTATTCCAATTCCTTATTTTTGATGCTTTCGCTCCTTTCTTATCACCCCACTTCTTGGCTATTCGTTAAACTGAATTGTGGCTGTGGTGAGGGGTGTATTTATAGGCATTTTGAGGTTTGGGAAACTTTGCCCCTCCTGGTGGGAATGTATATCCCATACGTCACTAGCTCATGGACTCTTGCTAATATGAAAGAAATGAATTTATCAGGTAAGTTCTTACATAAATTATGTTTTACATAACAATTTAAATTTACTCCAGATTCCTATATTTTTATTCCACATGACAATTAAAATCTAACTCCAGATTCAGACCACAGGGGTTAGAGACCCCAATTGGAAAATCCATTTTCCTTTCCTTTTTAATATTTCATTGTGTAGGTCTCCTCCCCTCCAATTTGTTGATATCTTATCTATTCCTATGAATCTAAAATGTTTAAGATTAGCATTGTTACAAGTTGCGAAATGTTTAGGGACTGGGAGATCCTTATTCCTTTCCTTATCATGATGTTCAATGGACAGTATGTGTTCTCTTCTTATCCTGTCTCTCAGGGGTCTCTCCGACTCCCCTATATATTGAGCCCCACAGTTACATTCAATAACATAAATTACATTCTTGTCTATACATTTAATAATTTGTTTGATCTTAAAGGTTTCACCTGTTGAATTTTTATTTATTTCTTTTTCATTCCATACTTGCAAGACTTGTAATTATGGCATGGAAAGAAACCTTTTAGTTCCTTTCCCCATAAGTCCTTTTTCTTTATATCTATCTTCTTTTTAAGATCTGAAGGGGCAAGTCTCATCTTTAAGTTCCTAGCTTTTCTATATACTATTTGAGGCTTAATGGGTAATATAGGGCCTAACTTATCATCAGATTTTAAAATACTCCAATGTTTCTTTAAAAAAAATTCTATTAGGTATTTGTTCCCACTATATGTTGTGATAAATGGTACACATGTTTTTCCATTGTTTGATTTAGTGAGTGTCTTGCTTCCTTTTTTTAAGATCTCATCTTGTTCTATCTTCCTTGCTTTATCTCTTGCTATTTCTAGAGTATCTTCGGCATATCCTCTATTTTTAAACATATTTTTAAGAATATTAGACAGTACATCATAATCAGATAAAGTACTGCAATTTTTCTTTATACAAAGGAACTGCCCTTTTGGGATATTATTTTTCCACTTAGTTGATGTATGTAATTATTAGCATCAACTTGCTTGAAATATGTCTTAGAGTGTAATTTATTGTCTCTTACATATATTTCTAAATCTAAGAAATGTATTATAGAATTACTTTTCTCACATGTAAATTTTAAATTGATTTCATTAGTATTCATAGATGTTATGAAGTCACTAAGATCTTTTTCACTACCATGCCAAATCATAAAAATATCATCTATGTACGGCCTATAGGTAACCAGGTTTGACCCCAGTACGCTACCTTCTAGGAAATTCTTTTCCCATAAGCCCATGAACAGGTTAGCGTAACTGGGTGCAAACCTGGTTCCCATGGTGGTACCCTGTTCTTGATTATAAAAACTATCTGCAAATGAAAAATAATTGTGATTTAGGATAAATTCTATGCATTCTAGGATAATTCCTTTCTGTTCCTCTTCTAATAGTTCATCTTGATCTAGAAGGTATTTAGTTGCCGTTATTCCATCTTTGTGTGCTATGCACGTATACAAAGAAGTAATGTCACAAGTTACAAATAAATCTCCCTCTTGCCAGTTTGTTTCTAGTAATAAATTCAACACATCTTTAGAATCTTTCAAGTAAGAAGGTAAACTCTTTACATACTTCTGTAAAAATATATCGATATATTCTGATACATTCAAGGTGATGGACCCAATCCCTGATATAATTGGCCTCCCGGTTGGGTCTAAAAGGGATTTATGTATTTTTGGCAAACTGTATGAGGTATTTTTGGATATTTTATTAACAGATAATCCATTTCTCTTTCTTTTAAAATATCCTTATTTTTTCCCAAATGTAGAAGGATGCCTAGTACCTCATTGTACTCTTCTGTGGGGTTTTTGTTTAATTTTCTATAAGTTTTTTTTTATCTTCTAGGATGTCTTGGCACATTTTATAGTACTGAGTTTTGTCTAAAATAACAATCCCCCCACCCTTATCCGCCGGTTTGATTATAAGTTCATTATCTTTCTCCAAATCCTTAATAGTATTTAACTGTCTTTTACTCAAAAAATTTTTAACTTTATTAATTTTGGCCTTATTGATATTCTCTATATCCTTTAATATTAATTTTTCAAATGTCTCCAACTGTGCCCCTTTATCGTATTTTGGGTAAAAACACGATTTTTTCTTTAAATCAGTATGTTTAAATTTATCCAAAATTACACTGTTTTGGTATTGTCGTAGTTCTGGTTCTTTTCTCATATACCATCTTTTTATAGTTAGCTTTCGGATACATTTATGGGCATCAATATAAGTCCCAAATTTGTCTAATTTTGCGGTTGGTGCAAAGGTCAAACCCCTGCTGAGAATATCTTCTTGGGGTTTGGTTAAGGACTTACCACTAAGGTTGAATATCCCATTTTGACCCTTATTTATGATTTTTTTTTTTTGTCTTTTTGGTGCTTTCTAAATCCTCCCCTCCTTCCTCTCTTTCTGAAGATCTTCTTTTTCTTCCCTCTCTTTGCGGTAATTGTTTGGTATTTTTTTTATCTAATTCTAAAAAAGAAGATGAGGAAGAGGAAGCATTTCCCTTATCATTCAAATGCTTCATTTTTTCTTTTGATTTCATGCCTATTGGGGTACTAGGTTTTTCCTCTAAGTTTGCATTATCAAGTGCTCTAAACCTATTAGAAGTAGGAATAGGTTCAGTTTCCCTGCTTTTATTTGTATTAACAGTCTGTCTTCAATGTTGATTTCTAGATTGTTCATATCCCATATCTCTATAAGTCTGTTGTCTCCAATTGTCCCTATTTGTCATTCTCTGTTGATATTCCCTATTATTAAAGTGATGCTCCCTGTTATTATAATAATAGTGATTATTATTTTGTTGACTAGATTGGTCATAACATCTTCCATTGTCTGTCCCTTCGTAATTCCAATTTCTTTGGTGATAAGTTCCATATTGGTTTTCCCTATTATAAAAGTTACCTCTATTGTGATAATCATTATTCTGATATATTCTATCCACCCTATTACAATTTGTCTGATAGTGCCTTTGTTCAGAAACATTGGAATAGTTGTAATCCCTTACATTCCTTCCCCTATAATCTCTATTAAATCCTTCTTTGTATGGACTCTGCACTTGTTTCTGATAGTAATTTCCTCTAATTTATCCTCTGTTTCCCTTTCATTTGCATTTAGCCCTTCTTTATTTTCTTTACTTCTTTTATTATATCTCCTTCTATGTGAGATATACTTTTCCTCATCTGGTTTATTTTCATGATATAAATAATCTTCGCCATCTCTTTCAAATTTCCTAAATTTTAATGTTAGAATTTCTTCTGGTTTTATCCATAAGTATTTTTATTTCTTTTTCCTTATTTTTATATTCCTCTAAATCCTTGTATTCACTATGGCCTAGATTAAGAGTTGGGCGGTAGCCGTCAAAACCAGCGTTAGAGGCTCCTAACGCTGGTTTTTACCGCCCTCTGGTATTTGGAGTCAGTCATTAAAGGGTCTAACGCTCACTTTCCAGCCGCGACTTTTCCATACTGCAGATCCCCTTACGTCAATTGCGTATCCTATGTTTTCAATGGGATCTTTCTATTGCCGGTATTTAGAGTCGTGGCTGAAGTGAGCGTTAGAAATCTAACGACAAAACTCCAGCCGCAGAAAAAAGTCAGTAGTTAAGAGCTTTCTGGGCTAACGCCGGTTTATAAAGCTCTTAACTACTGTGCTCTAAAGTACACTAACACACATAATCTACCTATGTACCCCTAAACCGAGGTCCCCCCACATCGCCGCCACTATATTTTAATTTTTTAACCCCTAATCTTCCGCTCCGTACACTGCCGCCAACTACGTTATCCCTATGTACCCCTAATCTGCTGCCCCTAACACCGCCGACCCCTATATTATATTTATTAACCCCTAATCTGCCCCCCTCAACGTCGCCTCCACCTGCCTACACTTATTAACCCCTAATCTGCCGAGCGGACCGCACCGCTACTATAATAAAGTTATTAACCCCTAATCCGCTTCACTCCCGCCTCAATAACCCTATAATAAATAGTATTAACCCCTAATCTGCCCTCCCTAACATCGCCGACACCTAACTTCAATTATTAACCCCTAATCTGCCGACCGAATCTCGCCGCTACTGTAATAAATGGATTAACCCCTAAAGCTAAGTCTAACCCTAACCCTAACACCCCCCTAAGTTAAATATAATTTAAATCTAACGAAATAAATTAACTCTTATTAAATAAATGATTCCTATTTAAAGCTAAAATAAACCCTAATATATCTACAATATAAATTATAAATATATTATAGCTATTTTAGGATTTATATTTATTTTACAGGTAACTTTGTATTTATTTTAACCAGGTACAATAGCTATTAAATAGTTAAGAACTATTTAATAGCTAAAATAGTTAAAATAATTACAAAATTACCTGTAAAATAAATCCTAACCTAAGTTACAATTAAACCTAACACTACACTATCAATAAATTAATTAAATAAAATACCTACAATGACCTACATTTAAACCTAACACTACACTATCAATACATTAATTAAATACAATGCCTACAAATAACTACAATTAAATAAACTAACTAAAGTACAAAAAATAAAAAAGAACTAAGTTACAAAAAATAAAAAAATATTTACAAACATTAGAAAAATATTACAACAATTTTAAACTAATTACACCTACTCTAAGCCCCCTAATAAAATTACAAAGCCCCCCAAAATAAAAAAATGCCCTACCCTATTCTAAATTAAAAAAGTTCAAAGCTCTTTTACCTTACCAGCCCTGAACAGGGCCCTTTGCGGGGCATGCCCCAAGAAATTCAGCTCTTTTGCCTGTAAAAAAAACCATACAATACCCCCCCCCCAACATTACAACCCACCACCCACATACCCCTAATCTAACCCAAACCCCCCTTAAATAAACCTAACACTAAGCCCCTGAAGATCTTCCTACCTTATCTTCACCTCGCCGGGTATCACCGATCGGTCCTGGCTCCGATATCTTCATCCAACCCAAGCGGGGGCTGGCGATCCAAAATCCTGCGGCTGAAGAGGTCCAGAAGAGGCTCCAAAGTCTTCATCCTATCCGGGAAGAAGAGGCGATCCAGACCGGCAACCATCTTGATCCAAGCGGCATCTTCTATCTTCATCCGATGAGGAACGGCTCCATCGTGAAGACCTCCAGCGCGGATCAATCTTCTTCAGACGACGTCCAACTGAAGAATGACGGTTCCTTTAAGGGACGTCATCCAAGATGGCGTCCCTCGAATTCCGATTGGCTGATAGGATTCTATCAGCCAATCGGAATTAAGGTAGGAAAATTCTGATTGGCTGATGGAATCAGCCAATCAGAATCAAGTTCAATCCGATTGGCTGATCCAATCAGCCAATCAGATTGAGCTCACATTCTATTGGCTGATCGGATCAGCCAATCGGATTGAACTTGATTCGGATTGGCTGATTCCATCAGCCAATCAGAATTTTCCTACCTTAATTCCGATTGGCTGATAGAATCCTATCAGCCAATCGGAATTCGAGGGACGCCATCTTGGATGACATCCCTTAAAGGAACCGTCATTCTTCAGTTGGACGTCGTCGGAAGAAGATTTATCTGCGCTGGAGGTCTTCACGATGGAGCCGTTCCTCATTAGTATCACAGGCCATCAAAATGCACTTTAAAACACATCTTTTTATATGTTATATTATTGCTCGCCATTAGAGGGCAACATTGTATCACTTTTAATCACAATATTTGGCGCCAGTATGGCTATTTAAATGTTTGTTCACTAATCTATTGTCAAGCTTGAGAAAGGGCCAAGTTTGGGCCTGAAACGTTGCTTATCGATCCCTGTTTTGCACAAATAAAAGTCATTTTTGCACCAGCTGGAACAATTTGATTTCTTTGTATCGATGCTGGGTTTGGTGAACCTGTTCCTGGCTGTGCAGTGAGTGCGGTGCTTCACGCTACATTGTTGCAGTTAATCCATTTATTACAGTAGCGGCGAGATTCGGTCGGCAGATTAGGGGTTAATAATTGAAGTTAGGTGTCGGCGATATTAGGGAGGGCAGATTAGGGGTTAATACTATTTATTATAGGGTTATTGAGGCGGGAGTGAGGCGGATAAGGGGTTAATAACTTTATTATAGTAGCGGTCCGCTTGGCAGATTAGGGGTTAATAAGTGTAGTTAGGTGGAGGCGACGTTGAGGGGGGCAGATTAGGGGTTAATAAATATAATATAGGGGTCGGCGGTGTTAGGGGCAGCAGATTAGGGGTACATAGGGATAATGTAGGTGTCGGGGGTGTACGGAGCGGCAGATTAGGGGTTAAAAATAATATGCAGGGGTCAGCGATAGCGGGGGTGGCAGATTAGGGGTTAATAAGTGTAAGGTTAGGGGTGTTTAGACTCGGGGTACATGTTAGAGTGTTAGGTGCAGACGTAGGAAGTGTTTCCCCATAGAAAACAATGGGGCTGCGTTAGGAGCTGAACGCGGCTTTTTTGCAGGTGTTAGGGTTTTTTTCAGCTCAAATGGCCCCATTGTTTTCTATGGGGATATCGTGCACGAGCTCGTTTTTGAAGCTGGCCGCGTCCGTAAGCACCGCTGGTATCTAGAGTTGCAGTGGCGTTAAATTATGCTCTACGCTCCCTTTTTGGAGCCTAACGCACTGAAAACCCAGCCATTCTGTGAACTCTAAATACCAGCGGTATTTAAAAGGAGCGTGGGAAAAAAAGCAAGCGTAGCTATCGCACCCCTTTGGCCGCAGAACTCTAAATCTAGGCGTAATTTTCTCTTCTAAAGTCCTAATTTCTATTTCTAGTTTCTTTAAAATCTCCCCTCTATAGTCCTTAATTAACTTCATTAGATTAAAATATGCTTCCTCTAATATTTAATTCCACTTGGTTTTAAAATGAATATCATCTACTTTAAAAGCACATTCTTTCTTTATTCTCAACCCCCTTGGGACCCATTTTTGCTCTAAATATTTTTAAATAAAGATATATTCTGTCCTATGTTTAAACTCTGCAACCAGAACTAATTCTTTCATTAGTTCTGCTAATAAATCCAATTTTTCTAAAGTTATATTTGTTTCTGTCTGTAATTTATCACTAGAAAGCATATTATAAATGTTTTTGTACAGATTAGTTCTGTATTCAAAGACATTAACATTGTTCTTAGTAATAGTATCCATTTCTGCCATATACTCTGCTGCTAAGGGGCTGTATGAAGGGAATTGGTAGACAAATAAAAGTAGAAAAGACAACCCAGCGCTGAGATCTAATACACAAAGTTGCCGTAAAGAGGAAGGTTTCCCCACAAAACCTTAACAATGATAGTACAGGAAAATTACAATATCTGCAGGACCTGCAGATTGGTAATAGATTACAGCTGCGCTGCCCTAAAGTAGCTTAATGTGTAAAAAAAATGGCTTTTTGTAAAGATGGCTTTTTGTAAAGACCCTATATAGGTAAAATATATTATTTTAATTGAACTAGTTAGTTTAAAAAATACAAATGACTGTGCACAGTAATAATAAAAAAAAAATAAAAACACAATATTGCACATCAAAAAGCATAAATAGCACAAAGCACAAACTCATTAATGTCTGGACCTACAAGACATATGTAACAGTGTAGCATTAGTTTGCAAAGCAAAAGTCCATTTTTTGTTATAACAGAGAAACAGTCTTATTTAAGAATCTTATATTAGCTGTTAGGAGTTCGTTGGTTAGTTGTATATAAATGACTGGTTAAGCGGGTTCGTCTTTAGCCAATGTTAGCTGCAATAGTTTGAAGTTGTAAAGCTGCAGAAGTGGACGAGAGAAAGGACAGGGGAAATCCTTTAAAGCATATAAAATTCAAAACGACAAGGTGTACATTTATACTTACACCGAATGCCGTATGTTGTCCTCCTGAGATCGTATCAGAACCTCGGATCCACTGTTTTCCCTCTTGGTCTCTATAGTGTTGGCAGTTTGGAAAGTGCCGCTCCTAAACTGAGTTCAGTGAACTCCTGCGGCCAGTGGCGTCACTAGGGTTGGTGTCACCCGGTGCGGTAAGTTATGGTGTCACCCCCCCCCCCCCCCAGAAAGCTGAAACACACAAAAACACAGGCACACACACATACAAACACTCAGACACACTTAAAAACATACTCAAATGCACACACAAACACTCGGAAACACACTCAGACACACACACAAAAACACTGACACACACACACACACACACACAAACTCAGACACACACATACAAAATATGTAAACTGCACTGCATTAATTATAAAGCTCATGCTTTAGAGCTGCTCCCTGGCTCAGCAGAGCATCAAATGAAAGAAAAACAGAGCACTCTAAAATAAATCACTGAAGAAAAGGTTCAGGCGCGTAAACTATGAAAATTCTGCTCTCTGACTCTGTTCCAAGTCTGTCAGTGCACAGCCCCGGGCCCGGTGCCTACCGCTTCTTATGGCCAATCACTTCTGCACTCTGCTCACCCCCAGACCCCCACCCGCCCTCCTACCTGTTCAGTGTGCACTTAGTGTACCGTAACCGTAAAGGTCTGGTGGGCATCATACGTGGCTCCTTCACTTTAGAGACAGTGTCAGTCATGCGGTCAGGTGCCAGGCATCCCCTCATGATTTCCCAGTTCCCGTTTAGAGAGACAGCACAGCAGTGAGTGACTCCACTGCTCCACACGTCACTGAGCAGTGAGCACAGATAGGCATGCAGGTTTAGGCTAGCAGCGCAACTTTGCAAGCCCCACGGCATGCCCACAACATTCATAGAGAAATTGGGCAGGGGAGAAGCAAAGTACAAACAAGCAAAAGCAGCTGGGAAAACTATTTGTTGAAATTGCAGCACTGGCTCAAGGGGCAAAAAAATTGTGTGTCTACAACTTCCCCAGTCCCACTAATGTTCACAAATGCCAGCCCCTCTAATAAAAAAATCTATGCATTTCAACTTTGTATTTCTTTGAATTTCAATAAAATTAACCACTGGAGGGTGTCACCCAGGTGCGGCCCGCACCCCCCCCACCCCCTAGTGATGCCACTGCCTGTGGCATCGGTTTCCTGAAGATTTCCTGAAGACTACAGATGATTCAATGTCTCACGAATAGAGCTATGGATGCCTGGAAGTCTCACAAATAGAGCAAAGCGTTTCGGCTGCATACAGCCTTTGTCAAGCTCGATATTCATTATGCCTAAGGACTGGGGTTTTTATACCTTACAATTAAAGCGGTATACCTTGCAAATGATAACATATAAAGGAGACATATAAATTCAAAGTGTGTTCTCTCTTAAAAATATATAAAGCCCTTACAAAAGCCACCACACTCTCTGATTTAGGATATAAAAGAAAAATATATAACAAATATAATAAAATGTTTAAAAAATGCCAACAGTTTAAAACATTTTTCAAAAATATTTTTATAAATTTAAAAAAAAAAATTGTAAATTTAAAAATGTTTGTTTGTAGGATTTAAAAATAGAAATAAAAAAAAATAAGAATTTTCAGTAGTGCTCTTCAAATAATATATCAGCCTATGGCAGGGTTATAACACAATATATTTAAATACTTATCCTTTAAAATAAACCCTCAATCAATATGCATCTACTAAAAATTATAAAATGAATACAAATATCTGAATTCTTTTTATTTAGTTAATATCTATGAACATATAGAAATATATTTATAATACCAGAACATGAAACAATATTATTTGCGTTTAAAACTATTAAGATATGCTATCCTTCTTACAAAGCCCAGAAAAGTTTACCTTTAAAAACCAGCCTTATTTACAAAGAGACACCACCCAACAGATTCAGGAAGGCACCCGGTCTCCAACTCTCCCAAAGGACCTCAATAAACAGGCAACAGCAAGTATATAATGTCCAGAAACTGCAGCCAGACGATCCGGTAAAAACATAAACTGTCTTTATTTGACATGTAAATACAGGCTATATTTCAAACATGTTTCGTATAGATATACTGAATCAACTTTTTCAATGAAAACCTGGTGAAAAATAACTAAGTAGCTAGATTTAAATACACCTGTAAGGCAACACCCTAATATCTCACAACCAATCAAATCAATGAACCTTTTAGCAGAATTATACAACACCTGTGTTCTGCTCATTATAGAGGTATGGTCATAGAGAAGGGAATGTGCTTGGTGTAAACATTGTTTAGCAACAAGATAAATGCAAAAATATATATGCCAACATTCAAAATATCCTTATTTTATGTTTTATATTCACAAATGGGGGAAATAAAAAAAAAAAAATATATACACAAAATATCAGAAAGCAATATATTTTTCATTTATTTTTCTATTTAACACATAATTTTATATCCCATTCTGAATTTAAACCTTTTGGCACTACAGTTTCCAATTGGAAAATCCAAAAGACTTCCCTTTTCAAGAGAATTTCTTCTCTATTACCACCTCGTGGGTGTCTGGGAATGAATTGGATGCACTGAAATGCCAATAAGGAAGGAAATATCAGAGTTATGTTCACTCTTAAAATGTAGTGACACTGGAGTTGTTGAGTGTGGATCTTCAATAGATCTAAGGTGCTCTAAGAATCTGTCTTTCAAGGGTCGTGTGGTGAGTCCTACATATTGCTTATAGCACCCCCTGCAGGTGAGCAAATAAATAACATATGTAGAACTACAAGTGGAATATTGTTCAATCTGATAAGTTTTACCTGTCACTTGGGATTTAAACTCCGTTCCAAACAGGGCATGTGCACATGACTTGCACCTGCTGCTGTTACATTTGTGAAAACCAGGCTTTAATGAAAGCCAATTTTCCTTTTTTATTTTAGGCAGCATAGAAGGAGACAGAAGATTACCCAAGGTTTTAGCCTTACGAGACACAAAACCACAGCCTGTTTGTACAATCTGTCTAAGTGCATCATCAGCCTCTAATATGGGCAAAGAATCACGTATGATTTTACAAATTTTGTGATACTCAGTGCTGTAAGTGGTAATAAATTTGGGTTTATTTTGCATGGAATTGGACTCTCTTTTATTAAGAAATAAGGAATCCCTATCCTGAGGGTCAACCAATTTCTTAGCCCTATCTAGGTTATTTTTATCATAACCTCTTTGTAAGAATCTTTCAGTTAATTCTTTCGCATGAAATTCATATTTTTCAAATTTAGTGCATTGACTCTTGGGTATAGATACTACCGTATGTCTAGGATGACATAGGATCAATTTGACATGAAACACAGTATGTCATTAACACCATACCATATCAAAACAATTATACTGCTAGTTTTTCCAGATTGGTAGTATTTAAAACTCCTGATATATTGCATTTATTCAGATACAGCATGTTACATTTCTGTGTATTTCTTCCTGAATACATGAATCCTGTCTATGTAGATCTGAAATAAAAATAAATGTTAATAATCACTTCTCTTCAGGTCCATAAACATCTATTCATGTTCTTAAACACACAGAGGCTAAGATATTTTATGCTTTCAAAATATGCATGTATATATATAATACATATATACACATACATACATATACACATCCACTTCTATGCAGTATCTTGTATTTATTTTCCTTTAGCCCCATCTGAAAAAAACAGGAAAGCATGTTATATATATATATTTAATTCAAATATGGGATTATTACAATATTCATTCAATCTTTTACTTTCCATATATATATTCATGTGTTTATATTTAATATTACTTAAATAGTCTCATATCCATTAAAATATATATTTTCCGATAATGCTGAAGTGTATTCTACTTGCATATAATATAGTTGTTTTAAACATGTAAGTCATGTGCTTTCACTGTGTGTTATCCCCCCCAGACGCAACGTCTACATTTTGTATATTTCAGTGTTAGCAGCCACAGCAGGACTCATTTGCACCTGAGTGTGAGGCTAAGGTTTTCCCAAGACATGTCACTTTAAACTAGACTAACAGGTTCCTCTGTGAGGAGTAGGGAGTTTATCACACATTTCCAGGTAGAAAAACATATTGTATCCTGAGATGGCTGTTAAAGTTAAATAAGCCAAATGTTTATTTCCCTCACTGGGGTGTTGAGAATAATTTTGCATACTAAATGGAGGAAGAGCTGAACACGAGTTTGCACTTCCAATTAAGAGTGAATGCTTCCCTTTTGTTTTTTGGGACATCTGTCTGCAATTTTAGTCTTGAGATATACTCAGTGGGGGAGAAGTAACCATGATTGAAGTCAGTTTGTCTGAAATAAATGAATCATTTTCTACTGACCAGTCAGATCTGAATAAATATATATATTTATTAACCTTAAAATATATGATTAAAATATATATATTTATTAACCTTACATATACCTTGACACCAAACATTTTGAAAAATTATTATTTATAGGATTTTAAGATAGAACCAGAATATAATTTATTTGAGCAAGTCTGCAGTATAAATAGATTTGTCTATAGGAGTCATACTAAAATTTAAATCCAAATTTAAATTTATATTTCACAGTTAAAATAGAATGTTTAAGTTTGTATCCTTATTGAACCTAGGTTTATTTTTTTATTTTTTTATTTTAAAGTCTATTCTTCAAATCTATGTCTTCAGTGTAGTTGATTGACATTTAGATTTAAAGAGATATTTTTATTTTAAATAACAATTTAAATTTACTCCAGATTCCTATATTTTTATTTCAAATGACAATTTAAATCTAACTCCAGATTCAGACTACGGGGGGTTAGAGACCCCAATTGGAAAATCCATTTTCCTTCCCTTTTTAATATTTCATTGTGTAGGTCTCCTCCCCTCCAATGTTTTGATATCTTATCTATTCCTATGAATCTAAAATGTTTAAGATTAGCATTGTTACAAGTTGCGAAATGTTTAGGGACTGGGAGATCCTTATTCCTTTCCTTATCATGATGTTCAATGGACAGTATGTGTTCTCTTATCCTGTCTCTCAGGGGTCTCTCCGACTCCCCTATATATTGAGCCCCACAGTTACATTCGATAGCATAAATGACATTCTTGTCTATACATTTAATCATTTGTTTGATCTTAAAGGTTTCACCTGTTGAATTTGATTTTATTTCTTTCTTTTTCATTCTATACTTGCAAGACTTGCAATTATGGCATGGAAAGAAACCTTTTAGTTCCTTTCCCCATAAGTCATTTTTCTTTATATCTATTTTCTTTTAAAGATCTGAAGGGGTAAGTCTCATCTTTCAGTTCCTAGCTTTTCTATATACTATTTGAGGCTTAATGGTGGGTAATATAGGGCCTAACTTATCATCAGATTTTAAAATACTCCAATGTTTCTTTAAAAAAAATTCTATTAGGTATTTGTTCCCACTATATGTTGTGATAAATGGTACATATGTTTTTCCATTGTTTGATTTAGTGAGTGTTTTGCTTCCTGTTTTTAAGATCTCATCTCGATCTATCTTCCTTACGTTCTGATACGATCTCAGGAGGACAACATACGGCATTCAGTATAAGTATAAATGTACACCTTGCCGTTTTTAATTTTATATGCTTTAAAGGGACACTAAACACCTGTCTTCTAATAATCCCTAAAACCTGCTTTTTCTTATTAATAAAAATAAAATAATCACTGCTGACTAATTTTATATGTTCCTCTTACCCCAAACTGTTGAAGGATATTGTTTTAAAATACAGCACTGATCCGCTGCTGGACTCTCCTATGTAAGCTGCCATATTGTAACGCACACTGCAGGCAGGGGCACAGAAGTCGCATGTTCATGATGCAGTCAAGCGACACACACACGGCTATATTACATACCGTATACTTAGAGGATCACATCTGTGTGAGCTGCTGTGACTGAAGAAAAATATTTATTAGAGTATAAAGTTATTAGATTTAGCCATGTATGTATAATACACATAATATGCATCTTAACTTTAATAAAATGATCATTATGTACTGTTTATTTGTGTTTCTAACTCCCCCCACAGTTAAAACTTCAAACTGCCCACAAGTTTTAGGTTTTAAGAAAAGCCGTTTTCTGCAGGCAGCCAGGCACTATCATCAATGTAATTTATTTGTTGTAACCTTCGTGGGGGAAGAGGGAGGGGGAGGCTGTGACGCTGCATTTACTCTCGGTGCAGAAGATTTCTGCTTTTCAAGACTTCTCCTGTTTATATAAATCACTAAGGGCTGACAGTTGTACAAGCTTAGTGATTGTTTAGCAATGATCGTCTGCATTGAAAGAGACAATCATTGCTAAACGATCTCTAAGCTTGTACAACTGTCAGCCCATTAAGCTACTTTAGGGCAGCGCAGCTGTAATCTATTACCAATCTGCAGGTCCTGCAGATATTGTAATTTTCCTGTACTATCATTGTTAAGGTTTTGTGGGGAAACCTTCCTTTTTAAAGCAGCTTTGTGTATTAGATCTCAGCGCTGGGTTGTCTTTCTACTTTTATCTCTCTTGTGAATCTCCTTTTCTGATTTCTCATCAGGATAAGGCAGTTTTGCGGACTTCATTTAAATTTTTACCTAAGGTTATAAATTCTAACAACATTAATAGAGAAATTGCTGTTCTTTCATTGTGTCCTAATCCTAAGAATTCTTTGGAGAGATCTTTACATTCTTTGGATGTGGTGAGAGCTTTGAAATATTATGTTGAAGCTACTAAAGATTTCAGGAAGACTTCTAGTCTATTTGTTATCTTTTCTGGTTCCAGGAAAGGTCAGAAGGCTTCTGCGATTTCCTTGGGCTCGTGGTTAAAACTTTTGATTCATCAAGCCTATTTGAGTCGGGTCAAGCCCCGCCTCAGAGAATTACAGCTCATTCTACTAGATCAGTTTCCACTTCCTGGGTTTTTAAGAATGAAACTTCAGTTGATCAGATTTGCAAAGCAGCAACTTGGTCTTCTTTGCATACATTTACTAAATTCTACCAATTTTATGTATTTACTTCTTCAGTAGAAAAGTTCTTCAGGCAGCTGTTTCACTTTGATTTTTCTGCTTTTGATTTAAATTTTTTCCTCACATTTATGAGAATTAACATATATTTTGGGTTGTGGATTAATTTTTTCAGCGGAAAATGGCTGTTTTTATTTTTATCCCTCCCTCTCTAGTGAGTCTTGCGTGGAGTTCCACATCTTGGCTATTGCTATCCCATACGTCACTAGCTCATGGACTCTTGCCAATTACATGAAAGAAAACATAATTTATGTAAGAACTTACCTGATAAATTAATTTCTTTCATATTGGCAAGAGTCCATGAAGCCCACCCCTTTTTTATGGTGTTTATGATTTTTTTGTATAAAGCACAATTATTTCCAAATTCCTTTATTGAAGCTTTTTACTCCTTTCTTTATCACCCCACTTCTTCGCTATTCGTTAAACTGAATTGTGGGTGTGGTGAGGGGTGTATTTATAGGCATTTTGAGGTTTGGGAAACTTTGCCCCCTTTGTAGGATTGTATATCTCATACGTCACTAGCTCATGGACTCTTGCCAATATGAAAGAAATGAATTTATCAGGTAAGTTCTTACATAAATTATGTTTTTGTAAGATGTGCTATATATATATATATATATATATATATATATGTGTATATATACACACACACACACACACACAGAGACATATATAGACACACACAGACATATATATAAACACCCAGTAACATGTGGTGAAGTCAGAGTCTGATGAGGCACTGGCCAGGATATGCCCGGGTAGCACATATATGAACCCAAAAGAGGTATTTTAAATTTACAACTATGGGCTCTATTACATATGCGGCGTCGCCCACAAAAGTAGGCGCCGCCAGTTTTTACGCAATTTTGGTATTACATATACGGCGCCGAAAATGTAAATGTGGCGTGTATATTTCACCCATCAGCCGCTATTTAACATAGAACAGTGTCGCAAATCTGAATCACATATTCAACGCAAGGACTTGCGTGGCAAAAATTGAGACATTTTACTCCATTTTCACCTCGCCACACATATGCAGATGCAGCAAGCCTTGCGCTAAATATGTGAGCACCGTAACTCCCTGAAAATGGTAACTAACACCTAAAACATGCGCAATATCTATACCTGTCAACCACAATCCCCCACCGCAATAACTAATAAAGTATATTAACCCCTAATCCAACATTAACCCACATCAGAACTAATAATACAAGTATTAACCCCTAAACCGACAATCCCCCAAAACGCAATATGCCTAATTAAACTATTAACCCCTAATCCGCAATTCACCCACATCGCAAATTACCTACTAAAAGTTTTAACCCCTAAATCCGCCAACCCCAACATCGCAAACTACCTATTAAAACTATTAACCCCTAATCCGCCATTAACCCACAACGCAATAAACCTATTAAACTATTAACCCCTAATCCGCCAAACCCACAAAATGCAATAATGCTAATAAATCTATTAACTTCTAAATAACTAATCACTAAGCCCCCTAACTTGTGAAGGCTCCTCTATTGGTGCACAGGCGCACGTAAACCCCCAGTGATAGAACCTAATACTCTCTAAATTAACACCATTACATAAATTAAAATAAAACTAAATTACAATTAAAATAAAAAAAAACCTAGCATTACTAAGTTTAAATAAAGCTAAAATTACAGAAAATAAAAAACAAAATGATCAAAAATAAAAAAATGATACCTAATCCCTATGAAAATAAAAACACCCCCTAATCTGATACTAAACTACCAATAGCCCTTTAAAGGGCCTTTTGTAGGACATTGCCCTAAGTTAAACATCTATTTTCCTTAAAAAAATGCTAAGTCCCCCTTCTAACAGTAAAACCCCCCACCCACCAAATCCCCCAAAATAAAAAACCTAACACTAAAAAAACCTAAACTACCCATTGCCCCTAAAGGGTCATTTGTATGGCCATTGCCCTTAAAAGAGCATTCAGCTCTTTTACTGCCCTTACAAGGGCATTTGGCTCTTTTAAGAGTGCCCATAACCCTAATCTAAAAAAAAAAAGCCTAACTCTAACCCCCAGATAGGTACTCACAGTTCATGAAGTCTGGCGGTGAAGTCTTCTTCCAATCGGCGACCGTTTCTTTTAATAGTTTTCATAGGTAGTTTGCGATGTTGGGGTTGGCAGATTTAGGGGTTAATACTTTAATTAGATAGATAGTGATGTGGGTGAATTGCGGATTAGGGATTAATAGTTTAATTAGGCATATTGCTTGCCAGGGGTTGTCGGTTTAGGGGTTAATATTTTTATTATTAGTTCCGATGTGGGTTTGATGGGTAATAGGTAATCTCGCCTATATTAGCAGGTTGCACAACGATGATTTGAATTCTTTACAACACATGCATAACAGGTAAGAAACCAAATACAGTTCCACTATTTATACTCATTCAAAACAAATGAAGAAATAAAGTGCATGGTCTTACCTTCCTAGAGGCAGCAATTTCTTCACTTTCTATGATGAGATTGAAAACCGAGCTTTTTATTTTTACATTAGGTTCAACCAGCTGGACTCACTAATGCAGCACATTGCCTCTAACATAAACAAATCATTGCTAATTGCAAGTTAACAATTATGTGTTTTACAAATACACACATAAATAAAAACCACTAAAATACCAACTGATAAACCAGCCTTGGAAAAAGAATAAAGATTGTGAAATGCCAATGACTCTGCAATCATACACAGCTATGCCACCTAAGATTAGTCATTATTACAGCTTGTTGTTTTACATGCTTTATATACTGGGATTTTTCTTATTAACTGTTAGAACAAACAACCTAATATGTTTTAATAATTTTTTTTTGAACAATCCATTCAGAATAACTTAATAGGGACATGAAACCCATTTTTTCTTTCTTTCATGATTTAGAAAGAGCATGTAATCTTAAATATCTTTCCAATTTATTCCTGTTATCTCATTTGCTTAATTCTCTTGATAGCCTTTGTTGAAAAGCATATTTCAATAGACTCAGTAGCTGCTAATTGGTGGCTGCACAATCACATAGATGCCTCGTGTGATTGGCTCATTTTTGTGCATTGATATTTATTCAAAAAAGGATATCTAAAGAATGAAGCAAGTTAGATAATAGAAGTAAATGGGAATGTTGTTTAAAAATTGTATTCTCTATATGAATCATGAAAGAAATATTTTTGGTTTTTGATGTCCCTTTAATGTCTGCAAAAAATTGGAATGGCTTGTTCTACTAGGACAGATAGGATCTAAGGCCTGGCAGCAGAAATTTAGAAAATATATAGGGCACATTCACAACATAGGTAAAACACGTCACGTGAAAATGACTGATCTTAATCATTACTAGGGCTAAATAACCTTATTATTTCAAACATTTTTTCCTGTTCATGTAGCAAAGTACTAGATGTTATTTGAATTTATATCATTATTATAGTGATCAATTTATGTGCCAGATATCTTTGTTTGCAACTTTGCAATGCATCACCTGCAAGGGGTATTTTTTTGTTATAAAGCTACCTCACTATATCATTATGCAAGAAGAAATTGCTTTTTAATTCTTAGTTTGATAAGAGTTCAACAGCAATTACTCCTTGCATAATGATATAGTGAGTCAGCTTTATAACAAACAAATACCTCTTGCAGGTGATGCATTGCAAAGTTGCAAACAAAGATATCTGGCACTAGGGATGGGCGAATGTGTTTATATTCGAATTTGAATGTTAGAACGAATGTTATTGTAGAAATTCGATTTACATAATCGAATGTTGATAAGAAAAAAATTCTATTATCGAATGTTATTTACAGTTTTCGAATGTGACATTCGAATTAGAATGTGACATTCGAATTAGAATATTACATTTATAAAACATAGTTGTAGCCTAGAAGTACTTTTTCAAATTCGAATGTAGCATTCAAATTCGAATATTACATTCATAAAACACTGTATTAGACTAGGAATAGTATTCAAAATTTGAATGTGACTTTCGAATTCGAATGTAGCATTCAAATTTGAATATTACATCTATAAAACAGTTGTAGACTAGAAATACTATTTCGAATTCGAATGTAGCATTCAAATTTGAATATTACATTCATAAAACACTGTATTAGACTAGGAATAGTATTCAAAATTTGAATGTGACATTCGAATTTGAATGTAGCATTCAAATTTGAATATTACATTTATAAAACACAGTTGTAGACTAGAAATACTATTTCGAATTTGAATGTTACATTCAAATTCGAATGTCACATTCGAATTTGAATATTACATTTTGAAATTGAATGTGATATAAAATACATAGCTAAACATTCTATTATTCGAACGAATATTTTCAAATGTTATTGAAAAATTTGAAAAGGAAAATTCGAAAATAGAATGTTAGAATGTTATATAAACATTCGATTAGAACAAACAAATGTATCAAAATTCGTTTTAAATTTTTAATTTTTAGAAACATTCGCCCATACCTATCTGGCACATAAATTGATCACTATAATAATGATATAGATTCAAAATCAAATAACATCTAAGTACTTTCCTACATGAACAGAACAAAATGTTTGAAATAATAAGGATAGCTGCACTAAATACAGACAGAGACTCCAGTCCAGAGGACATTTTATTACAGAACCAGGCTGGGGCTGGGCCCTATCTTTACTACAAACTCCAGTCTCATTTGTCCCTAGTACTTTCTATGACCCTGTGGGGGATACTTAGTTGCTCTGAGCCTCTGATTATCAGTGCAGTGCAGGAAACTAAAGTGTATTTGGAAAAAATGGCAGATGCCCATTGCCCACTTTATATTTGAATAAATCACTCGCCCTGTTTTAAAAAAAAAAGCTTATATCAGAGTCTGATTATCTGACATAACCTTTTTAAAAATACAGGGTGAGTGATTTATTCAAATATAAAGTGGGCAATGGGCATCTGCCATCTCTTCCAAATACACTTTAGTTTCTTGCACTGCAGTACAGTTACCCTAATACCCTTACTCAAACTATTCATGGTTGTAAATGTTAATAACTTAATCATGTAATAATACAGTATACACATATAGATAAGAGATATCCAGTCCAATTTGTCCCAAGTACTGACAGTGGACAACCACAGCCTACACTAAAATACAATGTTAGGGGACTATCTTGAAATAAGGGACCATTGGTTAAGATAAGGGCACCACAGTGGGGTCCCCTGGAAAGGAACAAAGCTGTGGTACCTTAGGGTGGGACTGGGAACTTGTGTTTGGGTAGGTGGTAGTCTCTTTGGGAAAATACATTTAGATTAGTATCAGAATAATGACTAAAATAACTAGTGACTTTGCTTATGTTTCTTAAATACGTATTGGCCCAATAGAAAAGTAAAATAGATTGTAAACCAAAAATGTTATTTAAAAAAAAAAAAAAAAAAGTGTATTATACATGTTTAGAACTATCCTAGAATAAATCATGTGTTATGTACTTTTGTTATATATTTAAAATATGCAAATTGCTTGAGGGCAGAGAAACAGAAGAATTTTGACTTCACTTCTCATCCACTGATGAGAACAAAATGGAATACAATATTGTATGAATGCATAGAACTCATATCTTTCCTGTTTATCTGAATTAATAGTGGACTGGTAATTGTTGCTATTTGGAAGTAATAGCTTGTCTGATTTCAACAGGACCTTAAAATGTGGGATGCTAAGAACCATGACTGTGACACTGCTAGTGAACGAAGTTGTTTTAATATTTGACTGTGTTTCAATTTAAATCCATTTTTTGTTCTATCTATATGTTTCCTTGATCTGTGTAGAGCAAATACATGTCCAAAACGACTTTGCAAATGTAATGCTGTTTACACTTTTGGCAAATGTGAGTACTAGAATAATGATACCCTCTTCATCCTTCTTTAAAAAATTAATAAATTAAACATTTGGTTATTTATTTCAATTCCTTTAATAGGTATTTTAAGTCAAATTTGTCATTTTCAGATAGAATTGCTGGTCTAATGCAACACCCCGAGAAAGGATCCCATGACTATGACCCTGTGGGTGTGGGGGAGACTTACTTGCTCTGAGCCTCTGATTATCAGTGCAGTACAGGAAACTAAAGTATATTTGGAAGAAATGGCAGATGCCCACTTTATATTTGAATAAATCACTCACCCTGTTTTTTTAAAAATGTCTTATCAGAGTGATTTATTCAAATATAAAAGGGGGAGTGATTTATTCAAATATAAAGTGGGCAATGGGCATCTGCCATCTCTTCCAGATACACTTTAGTTTCCTGCACTGCCCATACAGTTACCCGTAACCCAACCCTAATACCCTTACTCAAACACACTGTGACTGTACCGTGACCGTCGTCTCACTCTCAGGGCCTCACTCACTGTGCTCAGTCAGGCGGCAACAACCACTGGCACCAGGCACTCTGAGACGTCTGGACTGGAATCAATCGATCGGATGATCTGGCAAGCAGGCCTGGCACTAACCAGGGAGGGCTTGAGGGCTTTGCTTCAGGCTCAGTCATGCTAGTGATGAGTCCCACTCCACCTGGCACCACCTCGCCTGCTCACCAACACGTGACTGCTGCTCACTCAGTCCGTGCCTCGAGTTGGCTCTATCTTCTTCCCGCCCAGCACCCAGACCTCCTACATAATAAAGAGAGCTGGGCGCTGATTGGTTCCTGAGCCTGCTTAGAGAGCAGCCTCTATGGGAGCCATTATGGGCTGTAAATGCAACAGAGACTCTATACGCAACTAGGTGGCAGTCTCTATCATACGAAAATTTGCTGTACACATCCATATTGTGCAAAGGAGGGGAGCTGAACATCTCACAGACTCTCCTTCTTTGCGCACTATGGATAATGGATGGATGTCATTATTATTCACTAAGGCACTGCAGCAGCCTTATATTTTTGTAAATTCATGGTGGCAGAGTCGGCGGTGGGTGGAGGGGGGTTTAGAGGGGTACTTTAGAAACACAACACTGCTGTGTGGAATATAACAGTGTTCTGCACTTCCATTTCTAACAGGAACTGAAAAGCTCACAATTTCAGAATGTAATTACAGGAAAAGGGGACAAAATAAATAATGAAAGTATATTGCAAAGTTATTTTTATATATTTGATATGTCATTTTATATTAACATCACAAAGTGTTTAATGTCCCTTTAAGGGGTTTAATGGCTCATATGGCACAGGTCAAGTCTGAGAAGAACCATTTTGTTTGAATGGAATTCCATTGGTATGCGGAGTCAAAAATTAAAGGGACACTAAAGTCAAAATTAAACTTTCATGATTCAGATAGAGGATACAGTTTTAAGAGACTAGCTTCTACTAAGCACTAGCTCCTACTGAGCATGTGCACACGTTCACAGAGTACACGTATACTAGTCTGTGATTGGCTGATGGCTGTCACATAATACAGGGGGCCAGCAAATGGGGAAAAATTAATTTGTCAGAATTTCAAATTGTCTTTTTATTCTGCACTTGTTAATTATGCAATTCTACTGAATTCAGTGGTCCTTTAACTAAATGCAGTAAACTGCCTTCTCAATTATAATTTCAATTTGTTTGTATTTTTATGTAAGTTCAACTGGTTTATGTAAGCTTTTATTTATAGATATATTACTAAGGCAGGAACCCATCAGACTTAAATTTTCCTTTCAGCTTTCCTTGTCAGTATACTGTCAAAATAAACTTTCACTTAAGCCTTTAATAGTGTATAAGTGCTTGGGGGTGAAAACTGCCTGCCACTAGAAATGTGTTTTTCCTGTGTGCAGATCCATACCAATACCATCTGTTATTTAAAAGACGTTTACATAACATTATCAACGCTTTGTTTCATTTAGTCCATGGAATTAGCAATGTGAAGCGCTCAGTATGCAGGAATGCCATAAAAGTATCTCTACCGCCAAAGATTTCTCTTGCAACATCCTCATTTTGTAATATTTAGAGACAGTTGTGCCTCTACGTTAAAATGTTTGGTTTCATTTTTTTCATGAGAAAATGTTTGCTTCATTTGTTGTGTAATGACCCATTGTTAATGCAATCCAGAGTAATTTATCAAAGTAAAATAATCTTAGCTAGCATCTTGTCTGTTCCGTCAAAGTTGGTACATAGCAAAGATGTATTAATGTTGCATCTGTGTTACACTTTGATGTTTCATCACAGATTCTGTGGCTGTAGTAGGATCCCATGTAAAAGGTTTTTTTCATGCAACAGATCAGCCATTAAAAAAAAAAAAACTTTATTCAAATGTTGGTTCATTTAAAAAAAAAAAATTTGCCTTTTAAGCTTTGCATTTTTGTGTATCTTATCATTGAGTAGTAGCCAATATTAAACATCAACTGATAACCTTCAAAGTCTGATTAAAGTCTTGATATTAAAGGGATACTAAACCTAAATTTTTTCTTTCATGATTCAGATAGAGCATGCATCTTTCTAATTTGCTCCTATTATCAATTTTGCTTCGTTCTCTTGCTATCTTGATTTAAAAAAGCAGAAATGTAAGGTTAGGAGCCGGCCCATTTTTGGTTCAGCACCTGGGTAGCGCATGCTGATTGGTCTTTTAAGCTTACCTTCCTGCTTTTTCAAATAAAGACAGAAAGAGAATGAAGAAAAATTGCTAATAGGAGTAAATTAGAAAGTTGCTTAAAATTGCAAGCTTTATCTGAATTATGAAAGAAAAAAATTGGGTTTAGTATCTCTTTAAGCAAACAACATTTTTATAAATTGATTTTATTCTTGGGAAAAAAAAAGGTTAAATTGATGACTCATTTATTTATATAACTAGATGAAGTGAGAGTTTGTGAAAGGCGTCATTAGTGATTGCTTTAACCTTTTCATCTGGTATATTCAGGAAATGACATTGTCAAAATTGTATCTTGCATGAAAATCTTTACTAGGTTTAAAAATAAATGATAACATCTCCCTGAGGTTTTAAGACAGATTTAGATCTCATGTTCACTGCATCTTAAGGGACACAGATGCATCTCACTGGAGAGTTCCAAACAGTTTTCCACCTCATTTCCTGGTATGCTCAAGCAGTGAATATAACACAAGTAAGCTAAAAGAATTTGCTTTATGGGTAGGGATTATACCAAAAATATATCCATTCAGCTATTTATACTGAGCATGTTTGCCATTCTGTTTTTGGAATATTCTCTTTAGCGGTAAAAACATAAGTTCCTTCAACAGTGATTTAAAGGGACAATGCACTGAAATTTGCAAAGCAACATTTAAACATGGAAAGCACAATCTGAGAATTAGCTTCCCAATACTGCTTTATTCTCAGTACAACTTGTACCCAGTATATAAAGACCTGGAACTACTCACAAGATCAAAGTGCTAAAACAGAAGTCTCCAAACAGTATCATTTTATTAAAGGGCCATGATACACAAATGTTGAAACACTTGAAAGTGATGCAGCATAGCTGTAAAAAGCTTACTAGAAAATATCACCTGAACATCTCTATGTAAAAAAGAAAGATATTTCACCTCTAAAATGCTACATCCCATTGTAAAGGACTTCTAAGCAGCAAATCAGTATGTCTGTCCCGGGACAGGCAAAGGAGCGAGCTTTGTGCACTCTCATCTTATTTCCCTATTCAGTTTAAGGAAGTTTACTATGAAATCTCATGATAGTTAAGTGAAATCTCATGAGATCACAGTAAAATAGTTCATGAACTCAGCACTGTTGATGCTGATTGGATGCTGTTCATTTCTTCATTTTTTTAATTTTTTTTACCTGCAGCTGGGCAGCAGCTGAAGTATAACTTTTTACACAGAACTTACTCTGGTGAGCTGAGGAGATTGTGAGGTAAAATATCTTCCTTTTTTACATAGAGATGCTCAGGTGATATTTTCCTGTCAGCTTTTTACAGTTATACTGCATCAGTTTCTAGTGATTTAGCATATGGGTATTATGTTCCCTTAAGGCAATGTTGCTTTTAGAAATGGATAAATGCAGGACACATAGGTAAATATTGGCACTAAACACATATTGACTGCTATAAATTGTGCAGGCTCCAGTCATTATATAACATTGTAACACCAAGCTTTTGTCTTTATTCTGTGCTTCCAATTGTAACATTTAAACCTGTTGATTTTTTTGCTTTAAAACAACTTAAAAAATCTGGGTTTCATATCCCTTTAAAGTGAAGGTAAACTTTGATGAATGAAAGCCCATTTTTTAAAAATACTATTAAAAACAGGGGCACTTTCATTCATCAACGTTTACAAAGCAGCTGTTTTTATTAAAAAAAATTACCTTTTTTTCTTTTCACAGCTAGAGCAGCTTCCCCCACCTAGAGATCATCTATTCACATGTCAGCAATGACTAATCCTGCTTCCTCCAATCACAGCATGGCCTCAGGCAATGACTACCCTGGGAGGAAAGCTGTGATTGGGGGAAGCAGGATTAGTCATTGCTGACGTGTGAATAAAGGATCTCTAGGTGGGGTTAGCTGCTCTAGCTGTGAAAAGAAAAAAAGGTAATTTTTTTAACAAAACAGCTACTTTGTAAACTTTGATGAATGAAAGTGCCCCTGTTTTTAATAGTATTTATAAAAAACGGGCTTTCATTCACCAAAGTTTACCTTCACTTTAAGGTAAAAGTTGTTTAAATTTAAACTTGAAACTAATATCTGCATTAGTTGTTTGCTTCCTACTAAGGATCTTTGGTTGATTGGTACTTCCTGATAATGTTCACTTGTCTAACCATGAGCATTTTTACCTAACAGCTAGTGGTGAGGGATTCAGTCATATACACCACACTGACCAGGCAGTTAAAGGGATAAAAAAAACTAAACTTGCATGGTTTAGAACATGTCGTTTTAAGACACTTTTAAGTTCACTTATATTATCAAAATTACTTTATTCTTTTTGTATGCTAGAAATCTTCAGCAGCAGCAATGCACTTCTGGGAGCTAGCTTGTGATTGGTAGCTACACACATTTCTCTTTTTTTACTGGCTCAACAAATGTTCTCAGCTATCTCCTAGTAGTGCATTGCTGCACTGGACCTGTGTTTAATTCCTTTGCAGGGGTTAAGCACATATTTATATACAAGCAATAGTGCAACCTTTCCCAAGACAAACAGGATTACTTTAGAGACCATCCTGGAGTCATTTTATGATCATAAAACTACTTTAGAAGTCATTTGCACATCATCAGACAGTATAAGGCTTATGAAGTCATCATCTAAGGTAAACAATTCTGGGTGATAACTTCAGAATGATTAGCAGATTACTTTACTGATTACTTCACAAGCATGAACATCCATTGAATGACTCTAGAGTCATCTCATTTAAATATTTTGGCCTGTGGGCATACTTCAGGATGGCTTCTGATGACTATTCTAGAGTCATCGATTACTTCAGAATGACTCCAGGAAGTTCATCCTTTTTTACTAGGGTGGACAGGCTTGGCTGCAAAGCCCAGTAGGAAAATCACATACATTTTCAAACACAAAACATAAGATAGCCAGTACAACACACAAGATATATGTGCACAACCTGGTTTAAAGTGAAAATGAAGCATTAGTGTCCAAATGGGGATAGGCCCAAGAGCAATGTCAAAATCTCTTCTTATCTGGGTCCCTAACCACACATGCTAGCTTCCAACCCAACAAATGAAGATGCAAACAAGCAAGCAACATTCATATTATTAAACAGAGGTGAGGATGGAATCGGATTGCAATAGTTTTGTTTTAACTCGCTTTTTAACTCCCAATTGCGAGATCCCATCTGAAAGGCCAGTTATGAAGAGGCTCATACTTAAAGTGGCAATCATGACAGTGCAAGTATGACTTAGAAACAAACATTAACACAAAAAGATTCCTACACACCGTTTCTAGCTATTGGGGTCATGATCTCAATTTTTGTGGGATACTCTTAGCTGTACAGGATATTAAATAGCCAATATATTTACATATGTGAATGGACATATACATATGTAAATGTGTCCCCCGGATCCTGCAGACTATACAATAGCGCAGCTTTAATGAATCAATACCATATATACTACTACACCTCTAAAATGTCTCATGTGGCCATTGCAACTATGCAACATGATAGAATGATTCCAAAGTGTCTTGGAATACTTGCAAAGATGTCCAAAAGGCCATTTTGTGGCTTTATCAAGGAGTTGAATTAGATAACACAAAAATGGTCTTGAAAAGATGTTTAAAATTCACTTCAGAATGGATTCTGATCACCAAGAACTTTTCAGCTCCATTTTAAACATAGGGGTTTACTGTGAGCCGAAAACACAATCATGTGGTCCTGTTGAGGCAAAAAAAAATTCTTTTCAGCCAGAAAAAGAACCCAAAAATCTAATCAAATTAAATATTCAATTAAATGAAACAGATTTCCCCTTATTTTACTTTATATGTATAGAAAGAAAAGTGTTAAATTTACTAATATGGAAACAAGACCTGGCCATTATGAAAGCAGAATAAATAAAGTTTACTTATTATTTGCTATATTTTCTTTTCTAATGGCTGCATTACAAATTACTTTTTAATTTGCTGTGCTGAAATTAAAGAAATGCAGATTTGCCTGATCATGGAATTCTATTTATGGAAACATTCTGTTCTGAGATTATTCAGTAGGTAGCCCAAACAATAAACTTTCTGCTGGAGAGTTGCTCAGTTTGGATTTGTGAAATTAGATTACTTTTTTGATTCGGTAACAGCCAATAGAATGCGAGCTCAATCTGATTGGCTGATTGGATCAGCCAATCGGATTGAACTTGAATCTGATTGGCTGATTCCATCAGCCAATCAGAATATTCCTACCTTAATTCCAATTGGCTGATAGAATCCTATCAGCCAATCGGAATTCGAGGGACGCCATCTTGGATGACATCATTTAAAGGAACCGTCATTCGGCGAGTAGGTGTCGGTTGAAGAGGATGGATCCGCTTCGGCTGGGAAGAAGATGGCTCCGCTCCGGAAGAAAGAAGATTGAAGATGCCGCTTGATAGAAGACTTCATCCCGATGATGGACTTCCGACTTCAGCCCGATGATGGAGTACTTCAGCCGCCGTTTGGATCAAGACTTTGGACCCTCTTCTGGACCAATCGCTGAACCCGGTGAGGTGAAGACAAGGTAGGGAGATCTTCAGGGGCTTAGTGTTAGGTTTATTTAAGGGGGGTTTGGGTTAGATTAGGGGTATGTGGGTGGTGGGTTGTAATGTTGGGGGGGGTATGGTATGTTTTTTTTTTTACAGGCAAAAGAGCTGAATTCTTTGGGGCATGCCCCGCAAAGGGCCCTTATCAGGGCTGGTAAAGTAAAAGAGCTTTTCTATTTTAATTTTAGAATAGGGTAGGGCATTTTTTAATTTTAGGGGGCTTTGTTATTTTATTAGGGGGCTTAGAGTAGGTGTAATTAGTTTAAAATTGTTGTAATATTTTTCTAATGTTTGTAAATATTTTTTTTATTTTTTGTAACTTAGTTCTTTTTTATTTTTTGTACTTTAGTTAGTTTATTTAATTGTATTTATTTGTAGGTATTGTATTTAATTAATTTATTGATAGTGTAGTGTTAGGTTTAATTGTAGATAATTGTAGGTATTTTATTTAATTTATTTATTGATAGTGTAGTGTTAGGTTTAATTGTAACTTAGGTTAGGATTTATTTTACAGGTAATTTTGTAATTATTTTAACTAGGTAACTATTAAATAGTTATTAACTATTTAATAGCTATTGTACCTGGTTAAAATAATTACAAAGTTGCCTGTAAAATAAATATTAATCCTAAAATAGCTACAATATAATTATAATTTATATTGTAGCTATATTAGGGTTTATTTTACAAGTAAGTATTTAGATTTAAATAGGAATAATTTATTTAATAAGAGTTAATTTATTTCGTTAGATAAAAATTATATTTAACTTAGGGGGGTGTTAGGGTTAGGGTTAGACTTAGCTTTAGGGGTTAAAAAATTTAGTAGAGTAGCGGTGACCTCCGGTCGGCAGATTAGGGGTTAATACTTGAAGTTAGGTGTCAGCTATGTTCAAGAGAGCAGATTAGGGGTTAATACTATTTATTATAGGGTTATTGAGGCGGGAGTGAGGCGGATTAGGGGTTAATACATTTATTATAGTAGCGGTGAGCTCCGGTCGGCAGATTAGGGGTTAATTATTGTAGGTAGGTGGAGGCGACGTTGGGGGCGGCAGATTAGGGGTTAATAAATATAATATAGGGGTCGGCGGTGTTAGATGCAGCAGATTAGGGGTACATAGGGATAACGTAGCTGGCGGCGGTGTACGGAGCGGCAGATTAGGGGTTAATAATAATATGCAGGGGTCAGCGATAGCGGGGGCGGCAGATTAGGGGTTAATAAGTGTAAGGTTAGGGGTGTTTAGACTCGGGGTTCATGTTAGGGTGTTAGGTGCAGACTTAGGAAGTGTTTCCCCATAGGAAACAATGTAGCTGCGTTAGGAGCTGAATGCTGCTTTTTTGCAGGTGTTAGGTTTTTTTTCAGCTCAAACGGCCCCATTGTTTCCTATGGGGGAATCGTGCACGAGCACGTTTTTGAAGCTGGCTGCGTCCGTAAGCACCGCTGGTATCTAGAGTTGCAGTGGCGGTAAATATGCTCTACGCTCCCTTTTTGGAGCCTAACGCAGCCCTTCTGTGAACTCTAAATACCAGCGGTATTTAAAAGGTGCGGGAGAAAAAAAGCCAGCGTAGCTAACGCACCCCTTTGGCCGCAGAACTCTAAATCTAGCCGTAAATACTTACCTGTGAAATAAAACCTAAGCTAGCTACAATATAACTAATAGTTACATTGTAGCTAACTTAGGTTTTATTTTTATTTCACAGGTAAGTTTGTATTTGTTTTAACTAGGTAGACTAGTTAGTAAATAGTTCAAATAAATACAAATACAAATAGCTTAAATAAATACAAACTTACCTGTAAAATAAAACCTAAGCTGCCTTACACTAAAACCTAACATTACAAAAGATAAAAAACCTACTGTTACAAAAAATAAAAAAACCTACCATTACAAAAACAAACAAACGAAATGACCCTTAAAAAAAAAAACATTCCAAAATAAAAAACCCTACTCTAGAATAAACTACCAAGGGCCCTTAAAAAGGGCCTTTTGGGGGGCCCTTAAAAGGGCCTTTTGTAGGGCATTGCCCTGAGATAAACAGCTCTTTTGCTCCAAAAAGAATACAAACACCCCCTAACACTATACAAACCCCCATCCACAAACTACCAAGGGCACTTAATATGGCCTTTTGGGGGGCCCTTAAAAGGGCCTTTTGTAGGGCATTACCCTGAGATAAACAGCTCTTTTACTAAAATAAAAAAAAAAAAATATATATATATATATATATATATATATATACACATTACACAAAATAACAAACAAATTATTAAAAATAAAAAAGAATTAGACCTAATCTAATAGCCCTATCAAAATAAAAAAAACACCCAAAATAAAAAAAAACCTAGCCTACAATAAACTACCAATGGCCCTTAAATGGGCCTTTTGTGGGGCATTGCCCCAAAGATATCAGCTCTATTACCTGTAAAAAAAAAAATACAAACACCCCCACAAAAGTAGAACCCACCACCCAACCAAGCCCCCCAAATTAAAAAACTATCCAAAATAAACTAAGCTACCCATTGCCCTGAAAAGGGCAGTTGTATGGGCATATTTATATATATAGCTGAGATCATATGATGATAAATGTAACTTTGAGTTAACCAGATTAATGCTAAACAGATCTTGACAATGTCTATAAGGAATAAGTGAGATTACTAAGTAATATGCCTTCTTGGGTGCTGACCACACTCAAATCAAGAATACAAAAGATTCTCAGAACTAACTGAGCATTATAAGAATCAATGTATATATGAGCCACTGACAAGAGACATCAGCTGCATCATAATCATTGATAGATATATTTGAATAGTTATGTCTGTGATTTCAAGAGGCAACTTATTATATTCTCAGTATTTATTCAACTGGAGCTAAAACAATAGATCCTTATTCAGATTTACAACCTAGAATAAACCGTGAATTTATTACAACGATTTACTAATGGGAAGATCTATAATCCCTATTATTTGTGTAAAATCATTATATTCGTTGTACCCACAAAATAAAGACCTATTAACTGATATTTTGTTCATATTAGCAATTTTAATAAACTGCAAACTAGTGACAGTAAATTATAAAATGCAAGATCCTTAATTCTAACTGTTTGTGCACAAACACAGAATATTTTCATGAACAATTTAGAAGTATATGAACTCATCTGCAATATGAGCAGCTGACAAGAGGCAATCTAATGGCAGTATGGTACACTGAATTTATAAGAAAAGAATTCCAACCATACACACTTCCTCAGATTAGAGGAACATTTTAGCATTAAGAGTTGATCTCAGTTCTGAATAATACACACTGACTATTAACTGTTTGAATTACGAGTTATCTAGCCCAGTTGTATAGTGCGAATTGACACATTACTAGTGTCCTCTTGAGACTAGACCTCGATCAGTTGAAATACAATTCACTTGGACCATAACCACAGGCCCAAGACTATTGATCATATCGAACGATATTTAAGTTCAAATTGACAAAGTACTGACAAATTTAATATAACACTCATATAACCCTAAACGTAATTAACCATTTAAGTTAAGAAGATATATATTTCAGTGTCTTTCATATCAACTGTGATCATCGATACTGATCAATCCTGACATACACTGTTATTTTTCACAACCATTGTGATTACTGACATTGATCAGTCTCCATATATACCTTGTTATCCGTACACATACTCCACATTATAGTATAGCATTTTGTGTTCAACGGAATTTTGGTGTCATCCACTTGATTGTGGAACAATCTTAGCCTGATAGACCAACAGTCGTTATCTCTAACCTCTGGATAATCTGAATCCTAACAAATCTAAAATTCTAATGTGTTTTTAAAGTTTCATGTTGTTTGTGTTCTGTGATTTTAATGTAGAACAATAAATGTTAAATTTTAAACATATCACCTTGTCACATCTCCAGATAATGATGTTATAGTTATTATAACTCAACAGGGAGTTGAAGTGCTATCTAGATGCATCTTTTTGCCAAACTTCTTTGTTGACAAACCTACACTAATATGTATATGCATCAGCACTCTAGCCTATGAAAGAATAATACCTTTCTACAATACAGGCATCCCCTATATCCCAAGTGTAGTGCTGTTGCACCTTGTTCTTTTTTGAAAAAAAAAATTAACACCTGCGATCGCAGAAACAAAAGTTCCATAACGCAGCCCCATTGATGTCTATGGGTAAATAAAAATACTGTTTAAACCTAACACCCTAGCATAAACTCTACGTCTAAACACCCCTAATCTGCTGCCCCCAACATCGCTGACGTCTGCCTACAGTTATTAATCCCTAATCTGCTGCTCCCGATATCGCCGCTATTTAAATAAAATTATTAACCCCTAATCTGCCGTTACCGATATCGCCGCCACTATACTACATTTATTAACCCCTAAACTGCCAGCCCCCATCATTGCAACAAGCTAATTTAAACTATATTAACCCCTAAACCTAATGTATCCCTAAACCCAACCCTAACACTCCCTAACATTAATATAATAAAAATATAGCTAAATTAAATTTACAGTTATTAACTAAATAAACCTATTAACTCCTAAACCGCCAGCTCCCCCCACATCGCAAAAAGCTAAATTAAACTATATTAACCCCTAAACCTAACCCAACCCCCCCTAACTTTAACATAATTAAATTAGATCTAAATTAAATTTACAATTATTAACTAAATAATACCTATTTAAAACTAAATACTTACCTGTGAAATAAAACCTAAGATAGCTACACTATAACTAATAGTTATATTGTAGTTAGCTTAGGTTTTATTTTTATTTCACAGGTAAGTTTGTATTTATTTTAACTATGTAGACTAGTTAGTAAATAGCTATTAACTATTTACTTACTACCTAGTTAAAATAAATACAAAATTACTTGTGAAATAAAACCTAAGCTGCCTTACACTAAAACCTAACATTACAAAAAATAAAAAAAACTACCATTACAAAAAATAAAAAACCTACCATTACAAAAACAAACAAACGAAATTATCTAAAAAAATAAAGATTAATCCTATTCTAATACCCTTAAAAAAACCACCCCAAAATAAAAAAAACCTACTCTAGAATAATAGAGTACACCTATATCAACAACACTTGTAATAGCTGCAGTGCTGTTTTAACGCTGAAAATGCCATATTTTCAGCGTTACAAGCCGCAACGGAAAACTTGTAATCTAGGTGAGAGACAGTAATGTGTTTTCAACTCTACGAAAAAAGCTCTATTTTTTTACATGGACCTGAAAAGTTTTTTTGCCATTTACAATTCATTTTCAAAGGTTTTCAAGAACATTTTACACTTATTGAATTTGACACCTAAAGGCACTTGATAAAGTCTCAATCTGGTCTTTTTAAAAGATGTGCAAGTATTCCAAGACAATTTAGAATAATTCTATTTATGATGTTGCACGTGTGCAAGACAATTTTGAATTGGCCACAGACAACATTTTAGAGGCATATTTGTATATATGGTCTAGATTCGCTCTATTCATCACTATTGTGTAGTCTGTCTATAATGGGCAGAACACAAATTTGCATATGTATATGTATTTAATATGTGATATTCCATACAGCTAACTATATATGTAGGAAAAGAAAAAAAAAATGGAAATCATGTCCGCAACATCCAGAAATGGTGTGTAGTAATCGCATTCTGTCCGTGTGTTTGGTTTTAAGTCACAATCGCATTGTCAGCTTCAGTACAGTTGGAATTTAAAATGGGATCACATCTTCGTAACCAGGATTTTAAATGTAACAAGTCTTTGGGGAACAGGACTTAAGATGGAACCACAACTTCATTTATGGGATTTCACTGCCATTCCATCTTATTTGATTGAGAATGAGATGACTTAAAAAAAATTAAAAAAATTAGAAGATGCAACAATCATGTTTTAAAAAAAGGAAGGTTACTTACAATACCCACAACTTTGTGTAGCAATCTAGTTACAGTAATAAATATTGTACAAAGACAAAACTAGATCACTACAGTTTTGGCAATATTTCGTTTTTGCAGCTGCATTATTGCAATGAAGGAAACCTCATCACTTAGCTGTTTCACTCTAAGATGAGATAGGTTCCAGTCACTTCTTCAAAGAGAAACCATGGTGCTCTTGATTACATATGTATAGCTTGCCCAACCAGGTGTTTTTGTAATCAACAAATAGAAATAATGAAAAAGAAAACCTTTTAAAATATTAAGTGTCAATATAATCCCTAAGCAAACATGGCAAGTGATTAATATATATACAAATGCCATTCATATTGTTTTTCAGTGATTAGGATGGATTCGAATGACAATAGGTTTATCTCACACATGTAAATTAGTATTTCCCTTACACACTGAACAAAGGGGTTAATTCAAATGAACCGTAATGTATCATTACGAGCTGTGAAAGGGCCATTGTATATATCAGTTTTGGTTGGATTCCCAGTTTCAATCCCAATAGCAAGTACTTAACAACCGAAATCATCCTTTTGGGAACTTTTGTAGTAAAAACTTGTTCACAGCTGTGGATGTTTAGTAGACAAAATCCATTTTTGGCTTAAATCATTCGGAAAAAAACATGCTTCCAATATCATCTTACTATCTATCTGTCTGTCCGTCTGTATGTCTAGTTGTGAAATGTTTTAGCAGAGGAATTGTTGACTGAGAATCATTAATAACTTAAAATTCTGGTAGTAAGATTGCATAATTTATTATAACGTCTCAATTTTCATCATACTATACAAAAATTATTCTGTTAAATTTTAATATTCAAAATAGGGGAAAGTAGTTGTGTATTATTATTATTATTATCGGTTATTTTTGTAGAGCGCCAACATATTCTGCAGCGTTATAAACGTAGGCGGTATAGAAGGTAACATTTATAGGGATCAAATGGGTAGAGGGCCCTGCCAAGAGTCGCACTGTTGCAGTCAGCTCTTATAAAGTTAATCTGCAAACAGTTGGGCTCTTAGGCTTACATTCTAAGGGAGTTCATGGTGGATAGAGATGGAGGAGAGGAACTGGTATTAGAAAAGGTTAGTGTAGGTTGTATGCATCCCTGAACAGTAGAGTCTTTAGGGAGTTCTTGAAGCTTTCAAAACTAGGTGAGAGTCTTGTGGAGCGAGGCAGAGAGTTCCACAAGATTTGAGTCAGTCTGGAGAAATCCTGTAAACAGAAATGTGAGGAGGTAACAAGAGAGGAGGAGAGTAGGAGGTCATGAGCAGAGTGAAGGGGATGGGAGGGAGAGTATTTGGAGACAAGGGCCCCTAGTTATCAAGCTGCCAACCTCAAATACACTGGAATTCCGCAGCGTATTTGTGGTGAGGCTGATTCGCCTTAGTTATCAAGCCCTACACACCGGCAAAAGTAGAATTTAGTGACGTAAGCTTCGATCCGCCGGACTCAGTCCGACACAGATCGATTCTTACGTCACTCCAGATGTTCCGCACACAAGTTCGGCACAATCTGACTACTTTTGCTAGTTATCTAAAAACCTGCAGGTACGCTCAGCACTTTTCCAGCCCAGCGTACCTGGTTTTCAATCAATGGGAGTCTGACCATAGCGAAAGTTCATGTTCGCTGCTGCCCGACATCCGATTGATTCCTATGGGAAATGTCTGCACCTAACACCCTAACATGTACCCCGAGTCTAAACACCCCTAATCTGTTCCCCCCTACACCGCCGCAACTAAATACATTTATTACCCCCTAAACCGCCGCTCCCGGAGCCCACCGCCACTGTAATAAACTTATTAACCCCTAAACCACCGCTCCTAGACCCCGCCGCAACTATAATAAATATGTTAACACCTAAACCGCCGCACCCGGAGCCCACCGTCGCCACCTATAATAAATTTATTAACCCCTAATCTGCCCCCCCTACACCGTCACCACCTATAATACATTTATTAACCCCTAATCTGCCCGCCCTACACCGTCACCACCTATAATAAATTTATTAACCCCTATCCTGCCCCCCCTACACCGCCGCAACTATAATAAAATTATTAACCTCTAAACCTAAGTCTAACCCTAACACCCCCCTAACTTAAATATTAATTAAATACATCTAAATATTATAACTCTTATTAACTAAATTAATCCTATTTAAAAATAAATACTTACCTTTAAAATAAACCCTAATATAGCTACAATATAAATAATAATTATATTGTAGCTATTTTAGGATTTATTTTTATTTTACAGGCAAATTTCAATTTATTTTAACTAGGTACAATAGCTATTAAATAGTTAATAACTATTTAATAGCTACCTAGTTAAAATAAAGAGAAATTTACCTGTAAAATAAAAACTAACCTAAGTTACAATTACACCTAACACTACACTATCATTAAATTAATTATTCCTGGAAAATAAACCCTAAGATAGCTACGATGCAATTAATAATTACATTGTACTTATTTTAGGATTTATATTTATTTTACAGGTAACTTTGTATTTATTTTAGCTAGTTAGAATAGTTATTAAATAGTTATTAACTATTTAATAACTACCTAGCTAAAAGAAATACAAAATTACCTGTAAAATAAATCCTAACATAAGTTACAATTAAACCTAACACTACACTATCATTAAATTAATTAAATAAATTACCTACAAATAACTACAATTAAATACAATTAAATAAACTAACTAAAGTACAAAAAATAAAAAAAACTAAGTTACAAAAAATAAAAAAAATAAGTTACAAACATTTCAAAAATATTACAACAATTTTAAGCTACTTACACCTAATCTAAGCCCCCTAATAAAATAACAAAGCCCCCCAAAATAAAAAAATGCCCTACCCTATTCTACATTAAATAGTTAACAGCTCTATTACCTTACCAGCCCTTAAAAGGGCCTTTTGCGGGGCATGCCCCAAAGAATTCAGCTCTTTTGCTTGTAAAAAAAAATACAACCCCCCCAACATTAAAACCCACCACAAACATACCCCTAATCTAACTCAAACCCCCCTTAAATAAACCTAACACTACCCCCCTGAAGATCATCCTACCTTTAGCTGTCTTCAGCCAGCCGACCACCGATGGAACAGAAGAGGAGATCCACAGCGGCCGAAGTCTTCATCCAAGGGGCGCTGAAGAAGTCTTCCATCCGATTGAAGTCATCATCCAGGCGGCGTCTTCAATCTTCATCCATCCGGAGCAGAGCAGAGCCATCTTCAGACGAGCCGACGCGGAGCCATCTTCTTCCACCGACGACTGAACGAGGAATGACGGTTCCTTTAAGTGACGTCATCCAAGATGGTGTCCCTCGAATTCCGATTGGCTGATAGGATTATATCAGCCAATCGGAATTATGGTAGGAAAAATCTGATTGGCTGATTAAATCAGCCAATCAGATTCAAGTTCAATCGGATTGGCTAATCCAATCAACCAATCAGATTGAGCTCGCATTCTATTGGCTGTTCCGATCAGCCAATAGAATGCGAGATCAATCTGATCAGCTAATCCGATTGAACTTCAATCTGATTGGCTGATTTAATCAGCCAATCAGATTTTTCCTACCTTAATTCCGATTGGCAGATAGAATCCTATCAGCCAATCGGAATTCGAGGGACGCTATCTTGGATGACATCACTTAAAGGAACCGTCATTCGTCATTCAGTCATCGGTGGAAGAAGATGGCTCCGCGTCGACTCGTCTGAAGATGGCTCCGCTCCGCTCTGGATGGATGAAGATTGAAGACGCCGCCTGGATGATGACTTCAATTGGATGGAAGACCTCTTCAGCGCCCCTTGGATGATGACTTAAATCGCCCCCCTACCCTTACGCAACAAACTGTGTGAGAGTAGGGATTGTCAATCACCCCAGTCAAATGAATCCGGTGTGATTTTCATCTGCCAATACAAGAGCATAGAGGGTTTATGAAGCAGCGGTTTAAACCACAAATTTGCTTTGTTATCTTGGTATTCTTTCTTGAAAGCTAAACCTAGGTAGGCTCATATGCTAATTTCTAAGCCCTTGAAAGCTGCCTCTTATCCCTGTGCATTGTGACCTTTTTTCACAACTAGACAGCGCTAGTTCGTGTGTGCCATATAGATAACATTGTGCTAACTCTCATGGAGTCAGCACTGATTGGCTAAAATGAAAGTCTGTCAAAAGAACTGAAATAAGGGGGCAGTCTGCAGAGGCTTAGATTACAAGGCAATCACAGGGGTAAAAAGTATATTAATATAACTGTGTTGGTTATGCAAAACTGGGGAATGGGTAATAAAGGGATTATCTATCTTTTTAAACAATAACATTTCGAAGTAGACTGTCCCTTTAAAAATCTAAATATGAGTGTTTATTAGAAATAGTTTTCTTCCATATTTAAATATATATAAGTAGAAAAATAATTCAAGCTGGATATTGATTCATTAGGAACAAAATTGTCATTCAAATCGCAATAGCAGTCATTTTAATTTATTTTCTACAAAAATTGCAGTGGGAATTATTTTCAATGTCCGTTCTTTCTTTCTAGGATGAAAAGAATCAAGTTCTGATTACAAATGCCTGGCTTCAAATTGTAAGTAACTGTTTATTCTCAATAGACTAATACAAACATTCTTGAAATTAAATTAATCTTTTATCTTTTTTATTATGGCTAAATGCAGATTTATCTTCAGGTGGAGGCAAACATTTATATGTCTCAACCCTATTATAATGCTATCAACGTAGACAAACGCAATTGAGGAAAGAAATATGCTTAATATACTTGCAGGAAAGTATATATAAGGTTATGTCTACCTAGATTATGACCGAAGCGGTAGTTTGCACTCCCGCTCGCACATTACCCTTGACTTCGGCTTTTTGTGCACGTCAGGTAGCACATGTATTAATAGATGAAAGTATTTTTTTTTTTCGTTTTGCATGCTACCCCCATACACGCAAAAAGCAGAAGTCTGAACATCGTGACCAAATTAACGTATCCCCCATAGACATTAATGGAGCTATGACATGAAATATGAATATTTTCCCATTCCAATGTTCTTCACATACAGTATATGTATATAATGTTTTTTTTTATAAATACACAGGTAAAACCTTTATTAAATATGAATATTAAATAAAAAAATATTTTTCATGTTTTCAGCTACGACTGCAAAGGGCTCTATGTCTATATGTATACATATGTATTTATGTGTTTATATGTATATATATATGTCTGTATATACATATATACACATAAATACATAAATACACATGTACAAACACACACACATATATATATATACTGTATATTTAGAAATGTGTATGCATGTATCTCTAAGTTAAAGCCCTGTGCCTGTCTGTTTTTTTCTAACACCTGAGACCTCATATCTTTAAACCCAGCTCAGCCCCCCCTCCCACTTTGAGGTGTATGTAGATATCTCTATGCTGAAGCACTTTGCAGTCCTGAGACCACATATATTTGAGCCCTTATAACTTTTATTGCAATTTTTAAAAACATATATTTTTTATTAGACAGTGTTATTATGAGTGTAACTGTACTTTCAAATGTATTTTTGATGTGTTTTATGCAACTCATGTAACAGTTAAACAGAGCTCTGAAGTCGAGCTATCCTGACGCGTGTTAAATTCAATTGCTCTCAAGATAATGCATTTATGTTAACTTGTAATATGCGGGCAAAGAGCCGCCATAAACCCCTTATCATGTGTGTGCAACAGTTAGCGCACTGTTAGTGCACTACTCAAAATGTAACCCATATCTATTTATACACAAAATCTTGGTCCCTAATCAGTTAAAGGACCATTTAATGCAGTATAACTAATTAAGTACAAAATTAAAAGACAATCATTTAACAACTATTCTGAATTTCAATTAAAGTGAAGGTAAAGTTAACATGATGTCGATCTATTATAGCATTATTAGTTTAAAAACAATATCATTTTTTAGATATATTAGTATAAATTAAGTTATCACCTTAATAAATCGATTCTGAAAGGTCCACAAATTCAGCCCCTATATATATATATTTTTTTTCTCAAACGATCACGTTTTTTGCTAATCCAATTGAAATTCTGGCCGTTAGGCGGCCGTCACTTTACGTCATTCGCCTCCTTGCTCATCTACGCATGCGCTATTCTTTTCCCTTTACATTGGAATACACGCGCGCTCCAGTTTTGCGCATGCGTATTCATTACATGTAGTAATTCTGACAGCTCCGTACACATCTGCAGCCCAGACATGCTATCAGATACTGTGCAGTGAGAAGCAGGGACCGAGCTGCCTCTTGTCAGGAAAGTTCCTGGGGACATCTGACACCAGCAGCACTGGGCTAAATACAATGGGAAGTAATCTCAAAGCAGGCAACATACCCCCTCACTTCTTAATCGCCTCCACATGCAAACACTGCACAAACTCACTGCTTCACTGGAAGCATTAGCAAGATCGTAAATCATTATCCCAGGGTCCTGACAGTGCAGGGACACCAAGACCCACATAACCGGTTATTAGCATACATATCGCCGATTAGCGCATGCGCAGTTAAAAGGAGCATTGTGAACGCGCTTTTGAGAGTCACAGACCAGACAAGCAGGAAATAGGGTTTGGGAGGAGTCATCATCAAAACGGTAGGGAATTATAAATATATTTATTTTGTAAACTATCAAAGTAATAGAGAAAAAAACTTGGCGACTAGCTTCTAGTAATATTAAGAGATGCATTGATGTCATCCTAATTTAAAAACTTTACCTTCACTTTAAGCAGTAGATTTTTTTTCTCCTATTTTCCGGTCCCCTGTATCATGTGACAGACATCAGCCAATCAAAGACTAGTATACGTATACCCAATGAGAGTGTGCACATGCTCAGTAGGATCTTGTTCTCCAAAAAGTGTGAATATAAAAAGACTGTGCAAAATTTAATAATGGAAGTAAATTGGAAAGTTTTGTAAAACTTCCACATCACAAAGTAACTAAATAAACTATTAACCCCTAAACTGAAACCCCCCACATCAAAAACACTAAATAGCAAACACATCACAAAGTAACTAAATAAACTATTAACCCCTAAACCGCTATCCCTCCACATCGCAGTCATAAACTATCATCTAAACCCCCTAACTTAACCAAAAATATAATACTCAAAAATTACAAAATAAATCCTAATTACCAAAAAAAAATATAAAAAACTTACCTTTAAAAATAAATAAAACCTATTCTTACCTTTAAAAAAAACGCTAGCATTACTAAAAAAAAACAAAACCCTAACATTACAAAAAAACTAAAAAAAAAACTATATAATTACAGAAAATAAAACCCTCTAACATTACAAAAAATAAGAAACTCTAAAATTACAGAAAGTGCTTACCCCAAAAAAATAATAATTTATCCTATTCTAAACCCCCTTAAAAAAAACAAATCCAAAAAAAAAAAACCTATTCTAAAATAAACTACCAATAGCCCTTAAAAGGACTTTTTGTAGGGCATTGTCCTAAAGCGATCAGCTTTTAGTGAAAAACACCACTAACACCTCTAACATTACACAATAAATATAAAACCTATCTTAAAGGGACAGTCTAGGCCAAAATAAACTTTCATGATTCAGATAGAGCATGTAATTTTAAACAATTTTCCAATTTACTTTTATCACCAATTTTGCTTTGTTCTCTTGGTATTCTTAGTTGAAAGCTTAACCTAGGAGGTTCATATGCTAATTTCTTAGACCTTGAAGCCCACCTCTTTTCAGATAGCATTTTAACAGTTTTTCACCACTAGAGGGTGTTAGTTCACGTATTTCATATAGCTAACACTGTGCTCGTGCATGTGAAGTTATCTGGGAGCAGGCACTGATTGGCTAGACTGCAAGTCTGTCAAAAGAACTGAAAAAAGGGGCAGTTTGCAGAGGCTTAGATACAAGATAATCACAGAGGTTAAAAGTATATTAATATAACTGTGTTGGTTATGCAAAACTGGGGAATGGGTAATAAAGGGATTATCTTTCTTTTAAAACAATAAAAATTCTGGTGTAGACTGTCCCTTTTAAAAAAACTAAATTACAAAGTGCCTTGAAAAGGGCATTTGGATGGGCATTGCCATTAAAAGGAAAAAAAGAGCAGAAAGAACGATGGCACAACATCTGTTGTTGCCTATGACTATATCATTATTGTATCCAAACGAAACTTGTGTAGGACTGTATTTGACTATAATATTAGGCTGGTGCTGTACACGGAAAGGGAACTAGATACAGAGAAAACCAGTAAACTACTGGTGAAGAGTGTACATAGATAGCACTCAACAACACTTTATTGTAATAAATATCAAAGGGGCAGTGGAGAGGATGTGTTTATAATTTATATTTCCATCTGGATTGAGGGGTTAAAACTTAACTTTTATTAATATTGTAAAAAATAAGGAAAGTGTGAAATAGAACATAAAAACACAGTATTGAAATATCCTTGTCACCACAATCTCAGAGCTGTATTGTTAAGTGTAGTTAAGGTCTTCTAATAGTGGAACAGTCGGGAAAAGAGCAACGCCACTGTATCCAATTCCAGAATTACAAACGCTATTGTGGGTTATCTTCCCAGGGCAAGAGGGAAATATACCCTAATGGAAGTACTTGTGTATAGAAATGCTAACGCTACTGCTGAGTCTAATAAGGTAAGATGGCTTTATATACAGGTCTTTAATCAAGCCTGCTCAATGGTGGGGGTGAGATCAGTAACTGGGTTAGAAACAGCCTGTCTTCTGAACGAATCACAGTTGTAGCGATAAAATATTTATAACCTGGTTCAAAGGTGTAGTAAGAGGTATAAAGTATACAGCCTGTATCAGGAGTAACAAGGTACTGTGAAAAGCAGAACAATTTGCTATTGCGGTAATATAGAGCTGTCAAGTCGATAATCTAGTATTGGAAATAAGACTGTCAAAAAACAAACTCACAGCCCTGTGTATTTGTAAAGGCATAAGTGAAAATTTGAACAAAAAGGAAAGAGAAATGTCAAGAAACACAGCGAGCATGGAATATAACTACAGTGTACTCACTACGGTAAGTTAAGGATAATGTGGATCTCAATTACAGGAGTGTTGCCGTGTCGAAAGTAAATCGGATCAGGCGTGTACACACCCCTCCACGTCAATGTGTGTAGACACACCCCCTATGGTCTGGACTGGGGGCACTTTGTGCGTGCAGAACACTGACATCTAAACAAGGCAGATGTAAATAACGGACCTCCATTATAATAGGTTTAGAGAACCAAGGTCACTCAATTAACTCAAAGTGTGTGTATCCAACTATATCCTTGGTGTAAACGCTATGTGTAGTATGTAATGTATGAAATGCTAGAACGACATGAGAAATAATACTATGGGATTGACAAAAAGTGTTCTATACCACTATGTAAAATAACTACAAAGTTGCTGAAAACACCCTCAGTAACTGTTGCAAAAACGCAAAAGAAACAAGATCAACTCTATTGTCAAAGTAACTATACTCGGTAAATATAATTTTACCCATAGAAATAAACATATATGGGGCATATCTATCAAGCTCCGTACGGAGCTTGAAGCCCTGTGTTTCTGGCGAGCCTTCAGTTCACTAGAACTGCTTGTGCAATGTTAAATGCGGACAGCGTATGCTGTCAGCATTCAGCTATGTCTGGCGGACATGATACGCTACAGCGTATCATGTCCGCCAGACTTCGATAAATCTGCCGCATGGAGTAGGTTTCTTCTGCTAAGGAAAATATCTGCTTTGATAAGTACTGAGTTCCTTACAAGCAGTTTTGCAGCATGTGGCAATAAAACATACACTCTATATCACTGTTGCTTTTTTCTGCCTCTTTCCCCTTGCTGCTTCCTTCCCTTATTTTTAATAGGGGTAAGTTATAACATCTTCCAGGGTAATTGTTATGAAACATAGAGTAAATGGAATCCCTGGTTTAAATATTCTACAGCATTTAAAAGTTAAATCAATGAGGAAGATGCTTCTCAAGATAAGGGCACATTAATATAAGCCACTAAAGCAGTCATTTCTGCAAGTAATTTATTGTGCATGGAAAAATAAAAATAAAATTGTTTGGCTTTATTATTTAGGTATGTATTAAACGTGTGTACTCATCCTGGTTCAAGGTTGGCTTTACACAATTAAACCTCAACCATCTTTTTGACGCAGTGTGCTGGGAAGGTTACTTTTCGAAGGGCCTAGAGCAGCAAGATGGTGGGTCCTCCCACCAGACACTCTGTATAGACCTTGGTGACAGATCAGTAGAGCCCATCTAAATCATGGGTCAAAGCTATCTCAGGCCATCAACGATATCACTGGGGTCTGTGGTACCAAATTACCGTCCTCTTTCTTTGCTTATGCCGCTTGGATGGGCGATACCCTGGCCTAAGACATTGGAGCTTCAAAGAAATGTGGCCGTTCTCCTTGCCACCAGGCTCTGCCCTCTCCTTCATGAATTGTTTTTTATAGTAAACTCATTCATGAGAGTGCCTTTCAAAGTTCCTTCACCTAGATTAGTGAACTCACTTTTTTCAAGTTCACTAATGTTGGTGCAAGTACTTTGAAAGAGCTCCCTTGTGTGTTAGGGAATTCTTGTTGTACTCACATGGAGAAATGAGTCACACATTGTTCCTCTTGGGTGTTTGGTGCTGGGTACATTTTTGCTGATAGAGTGGCAGGGGTTAAGTCCTACAAAAAAGTGTGAGAACTCACCAAGACTTCCACCCCCTCACAATTATTAGTGTTATATATATATATATATATATATATATATATATATATATATATATATATATACACACACACACACACTGTATTTATATGTATATGTACACTTAATGAAAGCAAATTAAATGCAAAGAAGGGTTGAATGGTTGGCTTTGGGCCTGAGAATCCTCCTATATCACACACACTTAAGGTAAAATAGTCCTATTTCTGCTGAGGGGAGCTAAAAAAAAACAGAGCAAGACACACAGAAATGTAAGCACCATGTGTGATCACACAGGAGGACCGTTGACAGGCTTACATTTAGTGTATTGAAGGAAGTGTTACTGCCCATTACTAGAGGATCTCATTATCACTCTAACCTGCTCCTCCAGCTCCTCCCAGCAGCAGCAGCAGTATTTACTTCCTCCTGCAAAAATAGATAAAATTGCAGTAGAGGTGTCATGGAAGTGATGACCTTTAGAGTGCATTGTTAGTGTTGGAGCGTTATAGAGGGAAGATATTTGATATTTATGATGTTGTGATCATTGAGGAGCAAGAACCTTTGAGGTTGGTGTTTGGATTTGGGGGAGTGGCAGTTATTCATTCAGTGGTTAAAGGACCATTAAGCTAGACATTTCAGCAATGCATAAAACATTGCGATATACATTCAGTATTTATGTTGTTTAATTTTGCTGAAATGGTAACTATCTCCAAGGGAGGGTTTGGCACTTTAAGCTAATTTTCTATGAGCTAATTTTTTACCCTCCCCCTCTTCTCCCACACCTTCTCTGTTCTCTTTTAAGGTGGATTACCAGTTTTAAGTCAACAATGATGAAGGGAAAGGCAATCTATGCAATAACTAAACTGAATTAGTGCTAAACCACACTAAAGGGACATGAAATCTCACATTTTTCTTTCATGATTTGGATAGAGAATACAATTTTAAACACCTTTCCAATTTACTTCTATTATCAAATGTGCTTAAATCTCTTGGTATCATTTGCTGAAGGAGCAGTAATGTACTACTGAGAGCTAGCTAAACACATCCTTCTAGTGAGCCAATCTCAAGCGACAAATGTGGGCAGGCAACAATCAAGAGCTAGCGCCCACTAGTTTAGTATATGTACATATTCTTTTTAAAGAGTGGATATCAAGAGTACATTTTAAAATAGAAGTGAATTTAAAAGAGTCTTAAAATAAAATTCTCTTTCAGATTTATGCAAGTTTATTATTGACTTTCCTATCCCTTTACAGGAAGAGAAGAGTGCAGGCTAACCCAGTCTCTTTCCTTAAAGGAACATTAAACCCAAATTTTTTCTTTCATGATTCAGATAGAGAATACCATTTTAAACAACTTTCTAATTTACTTCTATTATCTAATTTGCTTCATTCTCTTGATATTCTTTCCTGTAAAAGCATATCTAGATAGGCTCAGTAGCTTCTGATTGGTGGCTGCACATAGATGCCTCCTGTGATTGGCTCTCCCGTGCGCATTGCTATTTCTTTAACAAAGCATATCTAAAGAATGAAGCAAATTAGATAATATAAGTAAATTGGAATGTTGTTTAAAATTGTATTTTCTGTCTGAATTATGAAAGAAAAAATGTGGGTTTAATGTCCCTTTAACTGCACATGTGCAAAGAGAGTTCATGCTATATGTGTGTGTTAGTTTGTGATTGGTTAGCAAGGATTGGTTTGTTCCAGGGGACAGGCAAATCAGTGAAAAGAAAAAAACAAAACAATTTGCTCATATGAGAAAATAAATGTGCATTATTCATTGCAAACTTATTTTCAGATATGAAGGTCCGAGGTACATTAATCATCATGCAGCTTACAATTTGTGTTTAAAGTGATGGTAAACTTTAAATAATCAAATGCCATACATGTAATCTTTGCCATTAAAAAGTATATGCATACCTTTTTTTGTTTTTAATCCATCTGTGAAAGGGTTAAATTAGTGCATATAGTAATGCTTCTATTACAATGTTATGCCGGCCCATGATGAACTCTTTTTTTTTTCATGACAATTCCAGTGAACTTCCAATCAACATGTGTGTCAGTTGACAATCTTGAAGTCCAGCCCCTTTAAAGCCCATAGAAAGCCTATGTAGAGAGGGGATGTGACTGCTCTATACATCACAGCACGGCCAAAAGAGGAAATGAAGGGGAGTGGAGGAACAGCCAATACCATTTAGGATTATAATCATTTTATTATAAAATATATATATATACACTTAAAAAAATAATAATGTGGTTTTAATTGCAAACTAATATATGTTTTATTGCAACATTCTTATAGTCTGAAATTTACCATCACTTTAACATTCCTGCTTTTTCAAATAAAGATACCAAGAGAACAAATAATTTTTTTAATAGGAGTAAATTAGAAAGATGCTTAAAATTGCATGCTCTATCTGAATCATGAAAGAAAATTTTTGGATTTACTATCCCTTTAATGTCCCTTTAATGCAGTGGGCGCAATCTTGCAATTTAGAGTTCAAGTATTGTAAATTGTATTGTAATTTAATATTATGGCAGTTTAGGGTTTAATTAACATCGGCTAAGTTGTATTTTAGTGGAGGGATTCCTGTGATTTAAAGTGGAAATATCGTGGAGTGATTATGGTTGCATAAAGCTTAAAGGGACATTAAACCCCCCCAAAAAAGCTTTTGTGATTCAGATAGAGGATACAATCTTAAACAACTTTCCAATTTACTTTTATTATCTAATTTGCTTCATTCTTCAGATATCCTTTGTTGAAGGAATAGCAATGCACATGGGAGAGCCAATCACACAAGGCATCTATGTGCAGCAACCAATCAGCAGCTACTGAGCCTATCTAGATATGCTTTCCAGCAAAGGATATCAAGACTATGAAGCATATTAGATAATAGAAGTAAATTAGAAAGTTGTTTAAAATTACATGCTCTATAAATCATGAAAGAAAAAATATGGGTTTTATGTCCCTTTAAACACATATTGTAAGATGCAGGGAAATTGGGTTAGGGGGTATTGCAGCTGTGGTGGGGTTAAAGGTGGTATTGGTAATAAATGAATAGTTTACCTTCTATTCTTTAATACTAACGACAGTAGCTTAATATTTTAAGCAATATTTCTCTTAACGACAATTTTCTAACTCAATTACATCTTCATACTGTAGATTCCTTCCTGTGTTCTAAAAAAGTATTTAATTAAAAAATTGTATTGTGCAATTTGTACCCAGTTTTTAATATATTTCAAATCTTACCCTTGATTGTTTGATAAAAGACTCATTTTGAGGAAAGGACATTTGTATTCTATTAAATATAAAGCTACTTTACATTTCTCTTTTTTACAGTATTGGAATGATTTCTACTTAACTTGGGATCAAAATGAATATCCAGGTGTTCAGACACTTCGCTTTCCTTCAGATCAGATCTGGGTTCCTGATATACTTCTATACAACAGGTAAAGTAATATGACACCCACATACAACTCAAAATATTGTTTGGTGCACTTATTACTGTGACTCCTGCCTAGTGCAAACATATTGCAAACCAATATGACACAAATCTGTACTGTTATATGAAAGCTGTAAATATGTACTTTTGTCTAGCTGTCAGCAAACACAATCTTGCTGCTCTGTAGCTCTTGTGTGTTTGCTGGATAAGTACGGGTACTAAATATGCATTTTGCAATATATATACCGTATTTAATTCAAATTGTTTCTAATTTGCTGAAGTATATTAATAATTCAGATAGAGCATTCATTTTTAAACAACTTTCCAGTTTGTTTCTATCATCATTTTTTTCTTTGTTCTCTTGGTGTCCTTTGTTGAACGAGGATCAATGCACTACTGGAGCTAACTGAGGACATTGGTAACCCAATGACAAGAGGCCTATATGTGCAGCCACCAATCAGCAGCTAGCTCCCAGCTCCTGAGTCTACCTAGGTATTCTTTTCAACATACAATACCAATAACATAAAGCAAACTAGATAACAGAAGTATATAGGAAAGTTGTTTAAAATGGTATGCTCTATCTGAATCAGGAAGGAAATATTTTAGTTTCATGTCCTTTTAACCCCTTCTGCCTATAGGACGTAGCTACCATGTCACAGGATACTTTGCTCAGTGTACCCTGTTGACGTAGTAGTTACATCTAACCTTCTGCCTCATGCTGCAGGCCCAGCTCTCAGCTTTGACAGCTAAGATTGCAGCCAGACGCAGAAAGAATCTGCCTTCATATGGTGAGGGAGCGCTGATCGTGCTCTCTTTACTAAATGAAGGTAGCTTGCGAATGCAAGCAGTGACACTGTGTAAATTAAAATAAAAAATGTATATATTTAAAAAAAATCTCTCCCTAATCTGCATACTGGCAGGCTGTTTGGGAATGATCAGTTAGGGATCAGAGGGTGGAAGGTGTCAGGTGGGAAGGTAGTCTCTACACTACAGCTATAATTAATCTTACAAGCTACCTGATTAACTTCTTCACTACTGGGGATTTCAAAAGTGTGGTGCGCAGCCAGAGCCGGCTCAAAATATTGTGCTGCCTGGGTCCTAGAATGGAATGACGCCCCCAGTAGTAACATTACTGATTAGCATATTAACCCACTAGTCTGACTACTGAGCTTACTAAGTCTACCTGCCTGCATGCAACCAATGCACAATGCTACAGCATATCATGTCCAACAGACTGGTAAATTGGCCCCATGGAATAAACTTCTACAAGAGATAGTAATGACAAACACTGTGGCAAACATTTAGAGAGCCTGGGATATTCATAAGGCTATCCTACGAGAAACCCAAAGTTGGGATGTCGACTAAAAAAATAAATATTGTGTTGTTAGGTCAATAAAAAAAAATAAAAAAAACCCCAAGGCTATGGCCTAGATTTGGAGTTCGGCGGTAGCCGTCAAAACCAGCGTTAGAGGCTCCTAACGCTGGTTTTGGCCGCCTGCTGGTATTTGGAGTCATTGATTAAAGGGTCTAACGCTCACTTTTCAGCCGCGACTTTTCCATACCGCAGATCCCCCTACGCCATTTGCGTATCCTATGTTTTCAATGGGATCTTTCTAACGCTGGTATTTAGAGTCGTTTCTGAAGTGAGCGTTAGACATCTAACGACAAAACTCCAGCCGCCTGAAAATAGCAGGAGTTAAGAGCTTTCTGGCTAACGCCGGTTTATAAAGCTCTTAACTACTGTACCCTAAAGTACACTAACACCCATAAACTACCTATGTACCCCTAAACCGAGCTCCCCCCACATCGCCACCACTCGATTAAAATTTTTAACCCCTAATCTGCCGACGGCCACCTACGTTATACTTATGTACCCCTAATCTGCTGCCCCTAACCCCGCCGACCCCTGTATTACATTTATTAACCCCTAACCTGCCCCCCACAACGTCGCCGCCAGCTACTTAAAATAATTAACCCCTAATCTTCCGACCGCAAAGCGCCGCCACCTACGTTATCCCTATGTACCCCTAATCTGCTACCCCTAACACCGCCGACCCCTATGTTATATTTATTAACCCCTAATCTGCCCCCCACAACGTCGCCGACACCTGCCTACACTTATTAACCCCTAATCTGCCGAGCGGACCTGAGCGCTACTATAATAAAGTTATTAACCCCTAATCCGCCTCACTAACCCTATCATAAATAGTATTAACCCCTAATCTGCCCTCCCTAACATCGCCGACACCTAACTTCAATTATTAACCCCTAATCTGACGACCGGAGCTCACCGCTATTCTAATAAATGTATTAACCCCTAAAGCTAAGTCTAACCCTAACACTAACACCCCCCTAACTTAAATATAATTTACATCTAACGAAATAAATTAACTCTTATTAAATAAATGATTCCTATTTAAAGCTAAATACTTACCTGTAAAATAAATCCTAATATAGCTACAATATAAATTATAATTATATTATAGCTATTTTAGGATTAATATTTATTTTACAGGCAACTTTGTAATTATTTTAACCAGGTACAATAGCTATTAAATAGTTAAGAACTATTTAATAGTTACCTAGTTAAAATAATAACAAATTTACCTGTAAAATAAATCCTAACCTAAGATATAATTAAACCTAACACTACCCTATCAATAAAATAATTAAATAAACTACCTACAATTACCTACAATTAACCTAACACTACACTATCAATAAATTAATTAAACACAATTCCTACAAATAAATACAATTAAATAAACTAGCTAAAGTACAAAAAATAAAAAAGAACTAAGTTACAAAAAATAAAAAAATATTTACAAACATAAGAAAAATATTACAACAATTTTAAACTAATTACACCTACTCTAAGCCCCCTAATAAAATAACAAAGACCCCCAAAATAAAAAATTCCCTACCCTATTCTAAATTAAAAAAGTTACAAGCTCTTTTACCTTACCAGCCCTGAACAGGGCCCTTTGCGGGGCATGCCCCAAGAATTTCAGCTCTTTTGCCTGTAAAATAATAAATTCAATACCCCCCCCCCCCAACATTACAACCCACCACCCACATACCCCTAATCTAACCCAAACCCCCCTTAAATAAACCTAACACTAAGCCCCTGAAGATCTTCCTACCTTGTCTTCACCATCCAGGTTCACCGATCCGTCCTGAAGAGCTCCTCCGATGTCCTGATCCAAGCCCAAGCTGGGGGCTGAAGAGGTCCATGATCCGGTCAAAGTCTTCATCCAAGCGGGGCAGAAGAGGATCTTCCATCCGATTGAAGTCATCATCCAGGCGGCATCTTCTATGGTCTTCCATCCGGAGCGAAGCGGCAGGATCCTGAAGACCTCCAGCGCGGAACATCCATCCGGACCGACGACTGAACGACGAATGACTGTTCCTTTAAGGGACGTCATCCAAGATGGCGTCCCTCGAATTCCGATTGGCTGATAGGATTCTATCAGCCAATCGGAATTAAGGTAGGAATTTTCTGATTGGCTGATGGAATCAGCCAATCAGAATCAAGTTCAATCCGATTGGCTGATCCAATCAGCCAATCAGATTGAGCTCGCATTCTATTGGCTGATCGGAACAGCCAATAGAATGCGAGCTCAATCTGATTGGCTGATTGGATCAGCCAATCGGATTGAACTAGATTCTGATTGGCTGATTCCATCAGCCAATCAGAAAATTCCTACCTTAATTCCGATTGGCTGATAGAATCCTATCAGCCAATCGGAATTCGAGGGACGCCATCTTGGATGACGTCCCTTAAAGGAACAGTCATTCGTCGTTCAGTCGTCGGTCCGGATGGATGTTCCACGCTGGAGGTCTTCAGGATCCTGCCGCTTCGCTCCGGATGGAAGACCATAGAAGATGCCGCCTGGATGATGACTTCAATCGGATGGAAGATCCTCTTCTGCCCCGCTTGGATGAAGACTTTGACCGGATCATGGACCTCTTCAGCCCCCCGCTTGGGCTTGGATCAGGACATCGGAGGAGCTCTTCAGGACGGATCGGTGAACCTGGATGGTGAAGACAAGGTAGGAAGATCTTCAGGGGCTTAGTGTTAGGTTTATTTAAGGGGGGTTTGGGTTAGATTAGGGGTATGTGGGTGGTGGGTTGTAATGTTGGGGGGGGGTATTGTATTTATTCTTTTACAGGCAAAAGAGCTGAAATTCTTGGGGCATGCCCCGCAAAGGGCCCTGTTCAGGGCTGGTAAGGTAAAAGAGCTTGTAACTTTTTAAATTTAGAATAGGGTAGGGAATTTTTTATTTTGGGGGTCTTTGTTATTTTATTAGGGGGCTTAGAGTAGGTGTAATTAGTTTAAAATTGTTGTAATATTTTTCTTATGTTTGTAAATATTTTTTTATTTTTTGTAACTTAGTTAGTTTATTTAATTGTATTTATTTGTAGGAATTGTGTTTAATTAATTTATTGATAGTGTAGTGTTAGGTTAATTGTAGGTAATTGTATGTAGTTTATTTAATTATTTTATTGATAGGGTAGTGTTAGGTTTAATTATATCTTAGGTTAGGATTTATTTTACAGGTAAATTTGTTATTATTTTAACTAGGTAACTATTAAATAGTTCTTAACTATTTAATAGCTATTGTACCTGGTTAAAATAATTACAAAGTTGCCTGTAAAATACATATTAATCCTAAAATAGCTATAATATAATTATAATTTATATTGTAGCTATATTAGGATTTATTTTACAGGTAAGTATTTAGCTTTAAATAGGAATCATTTATTTAATAAGAGTTAATTTATTTCGTTAGATGTAAATTATATTTAAGTTAGGGGGGTGTTAGAGTTAGGGTTAGACTTAGCTTTAGGGGTTAATACATTTATTAGAATAGCGGTGAGCTCCGGTCGTCAGATTAGGGGTTAATAATTGAAGTTAGGTGTCGGCGATGTTAGGGAGGGCAGATTAGGGGTTAATACTATTTATGATAGGGTTAGTGAGGCGGATTAGGGGTTAATAACTTTATTATAGTAGCGCTCAGGTCCGCTCGGCAGATTAGGGGTTAATAAGTGTAGGCAGGTGTCGGCGACGTTGTGGGGGGCAGATTAGGGGTTAATAAATATAACATAGGGGTCGGCGGTGTTAGGGGCAGCAGATTAGGGGTACATAGGGATAACGTAGGTTGCGGCGGTTTACGGAGCGGCAGATTAGGGTTTAAAAAAAAAATGCAGGGGTCAGCGATAGCGGGGGCGGCAGATTAGGGGTTAATAAGTGTAAGGTTAGGGTGTTTAGACTCGGGGTACATGTTAGAGTGTTAGGTGCAGACGTAGGAAGTGTTTCCCCATAGAAAACAATGGGGCTGCGTTAGGAGCTGAACGCTGCTTTTTTGCAGGTGTTAGGTTTTTTTTCAGCTCAAACAGTCCCATTGTTTCCTATGGGAGAATCGTGCACGAGCACGTTTTTGAGGCTGGCAGCGTCCGTAAGCAACTCTGGTATCGAGAGTTGCATTTGCGGTACAAATGCTCTACGCTCCTTTTTTGGAGCCTAACGCAGCATTTGTTTGAACTCTCGATACCAGAGTTAAATTTATGGTGCGGCCAGAAAAAAGCCCGCGGAGCGTTAACAGCCCTTTTACCGCCAAACTCCAAATCTAGGCCTATATTTCTGTTTAAATTGAGCAATAGCACAAATTCTAAACGTTCTCTGGTACTTTGGGCACGTTTTTCTCTAAAATTCCCAGTCCTTAAGGGGTTAATAAGGTGTTTGTAATTATTTTTTTCTTTTAAACAATAGGGTACCTTACTACCCTTAAAGGTAATATTAAAGTAATCAGAACTTTGCAATATCTAAGCTGATTTATTCCAGGAGGAGTTGATCAAATGAACTGTGATATTAATAAACTAGAGGACTGGTCAAATAAATGGGATCTGAAATTTAATATTACCAAGAGCAAAATTATGCATATAGGATCCAAAAACCCAAAGGCCAATTATAGTCTCAATGGTACATTACTGACTGTAATTAAAGAAGAAAGGGATTTGGGAATTATTATTTCAGATGATTTCAAATTTGGTACACAATGCCGCAGTGCAGCCAGCAAGGCCAGTCAAATGCTTGGTTGCATTGGAAGAGGTTTTAGTAGCAGAAATAGCAAGGTTCTTATGCCACTTTACAGATAATTAGTTAGACCAAATCTGGAATACTGTGGACAGTTCTGGAGACCATATCTTCAGAAAGATATAAATAAACTAGAAGCAGTCTAAAGGAGGGCTACTAAAATGGTACATGGTCTAAAATATAAAACGTACAAAGAAAGACTCTATGATCTAAATATGTATAGTTTAGAGGATAGAAGAGAAAGAGGTGACATGATAGAAACCTTCAAATATATGAAGGGACTTAATAAAATAGAAGCTGAAAGCATTTCTCCTGTTAAGTGTAGTCAGTCCACGGGTCATCATTACTTATGGGATATTAACTCCTCCCCAACAGGAAGTGCAAGAGGATCACCCAAGAAGAGCTGCTATATAGCTCCTCCCCTCTACATCACACCCAGTCATTCTCTTGCACCCAACTAATAGATAGGATGTGTGAGAGGACTGTGGTGATTATACTTAGTTTTTATATCTTCAATCAAAAGTTTGTTATTTTAAACAGCACCGGAGTGTGTTGTTCCTTCTCAGGTAGAATTTGAAGAAGAATCTACCTGAGTTTTTGTATGATCTTAGTCGGCGTAACTAAGATTCATTTTTGCTGTTCTCGGCCATTCTGAGGAGTGAGGTAAACTTCAGATCAGGGGACAGCGGGCAGGTTCACCTGCAAAGAGGTATGTTGCAGTATATTATTTTCTGAGGAATGGAATTGACTGAGAAAATACTGCCAATACCGATATAATGTAAGTTCAGCCTTAAATGCAGTAGTAGCAACTGGTATCAGGCTGTTATGTATATATATGTTTACACTTCAGTATTCTGGGGAATGGCACTTCACTGGGACAATACTGTATGCATATAACTTTTAGCCTAGCTTGCAGTGGGAACGACTAGCAGCAGGCTTTTTAATAACATTTCATATTGTTAGATTTTAAACGTTTGCTGGTATGTTAAATCGTTTAATTATCTGAGGTACTTGGTGAAAAATTGTTTTGGGCACTGTTTTTCCACTTGGCTGTCGTTTATTTTAAATTTAAAACAGTTTCACTGAACTTCCCTCACTGTTGTGTGTGAGGGGGAGGGGCCTATTTTGGCGCTTTTGCTACGCATCAGAAATTCAGTCACAAGTCTGTTTCTCTCCCTGCATGATCCGGATCGTCTCTACAGAGCTCAAGGGTCTTCAAAACTTATTTTGAGGGAGGTAATCACTCACAGCAGACCTGTGAGATTGTGCTTTGACTGTGATAAAAAACGTTTATATTTTATACATTTTTTTCTGCTATTAAGGGTTAGTTATCCATTGCTAATGGGGGCAATCCTTTGCTAAATTTATGCCTTTACCGGGAAAAATTTGGTTTTTATAACTTCTCCGGTTCATTGTTATTCAACTGTCATAGTTCTTTTCTGTGCTTCTTAAAGGCACAGTACGTTTTACATATTGCTTGTAAATTGAGTTGAAAAGTATTTCCAAGCTTGCTAGTCTAATTGTTAGTTTGTTAAACATGTCTGACTCAGAGGAATATCTCTGTGCTATATGTGCAAAAGCCAAGGTGGAGCCCAATAGAAATTTATGTACTAATTGCATTGATGCTACTTTAAATAAAAGTCAATCTGTACAAGTTGAACATCATTCACCAAACAACGAGGGGGAAGTTATGCCGACTAACTTGCCTCACGTGTCAGTACCTGCATCTCCCGCTCGGGAGGTGCGTGATATTGTAACGCCGAGTACTTCAGGGCGGCCATTACAAATCACCCTACAGGACATGGCTAATGTTATGACTGAAGTTTTGTCTAAATTACCAGAACTTAGAGGTAAGCGAGATCACTCTGGGGTGAGAACAGAGTGCGCTGATAATACTAGGGCCATGTCAGATACTGCGTCACAATTTGCAGAACATGAGGACGGAGAGCTTCAATCTGCAGGTGACGGATCTGATCCAAATAGAGTGGATTCAGACATTTCAAATTTTAAGTTTAAACTAGAAAACCTCCGTGTACTGCTAGGGGAGGTATTAGCGGCTCTGAATGATTGTAACACCGTTGCAATCCCAGAGAAATTATGTAGGCTGGATAGATACTATGCGGTACCAGCGAGTACTGACGTATTTCCTATACCTAAAAGGCTTACAGAGATAATTACTAAGGAGTGGGATAGGCCCGGTGTACCCTTTTCCCCCCCTCCTGTATTTAGAAAAATGTTTCCAATAGACGCCACCACACGGGACTTATGGCAGACGGTCCCTAAGGTGGAGGGAGCGGTTTCTACTCTGGCTAAGCGTACCACTATCCCGGTGGAGGATAGCTGTGCCTTTTCAGATCCAATGGATAAAAAATTAGAGGGTTACCTTAAGAAAATGTTTGTTCAACAAGGTTTTATATTGCAACCCCTTACATGTATTGCGTCTGTCACGGCTGCGGCCGCATTTTGGTCCGAGTCTCTGGAAGAGACTCTTGACTCAGCAACTATAGATGAGATTTCAAATAAGCTTAAAACCCTTAAGCTAGCCAATTCATTTATTTCAGATGCCGTAGTACATTTAACTAAACTTACGGCTAAGAATTCCGGATTCGCCATTCAGGCACGTAGAGCACTGTGGCTAAAATCCTGGTCAGCTGATGTTACTTCTAAATCTAAATTACTTAACATACCTTTCAAAGGGCAGACCTTATTCGGGCCTGGTTTGAAAGAAATTATCGCTGACATTACAGGAGGTAAAGGCCATGCCCTGCCTCAAGACAGAGCCAAACCTAGGGCTAGACAGTCTAATTTTCGTGCCTTTCGTAACTTCAAGGCTGGAGCAGCATCAACTTCCTCTGCACCGAAACAGGAAGGAGCTGTTGCTCGCTACAGACAAGGCTGGAAACCTAACCAGTCCTGGAACAAGGGCAAGCAGGCCAGAAAACCTGCTGCTGCCCCTAAGACAGCATATATTGAGGGCCCCCGATCCGGGAACGGATCTAGTGGGGGGCAGACTTTCTCTCTTCGCCCAGGCTTGGGCAAGAGATGTCCAGGATCCCTGGGCGTTAGAGATCATATCTCAGGGATATCTTCTGGACTTCAAAACCTCTCCCCCAAAAGGGAGATTTCATCTTTCAAGGTTGTCAACAAACCAAATAAAGAAAGAGGCATTTCTACGCTGTGTACAAGATCTTTTACTAATGGGAGTGATCCACCCGGTTCCGCGGTCGGAGCACGGACTGGGGTTTTACTCAAATCTGTTTGGGGTTCCCAAGAAAGAAGGAACCTTCAGACCAATCTTGGATTTAAAGATCCTAAACAAATTCCTAAGAGTTCCATCGTTCAAAATGGAAACTATTCGGACAATCTTACCCATGATCCAAAAGGGTCAGTACATGACCACAGTGGATTTAAAGGATGCCTACCTTCACATACCGATTCACAAAGATCATTACCGGTATCTAAGGTTTGCCTTCCTAGACAGGCATTACCAGTTTGTAGCTCTTCCATTCGGATTGGCTACGGCTCCAAGAATCTTCACAAAGGTTCTGGGCTCTCTTCTGGCGGTGCTAAGACCACGAGGAATTTCGGTGGCTCCGTACCTAGACGACATTCTGATACAAGCGTCAAGCTTTCAAACTGCCAAGTCTCATACAGAGTTAGTACTGGCATTTCTAAGGTCGCATGGGTGGAAGGTGAACGAAGAGAAGAGTTCTCTCTTTCCACTCACAAGAGTTCCCTTCTTGGGGACTCTTATAGATTCTGTAGAAATGAAGATTTACCTGACAGAAGACAGGTTAGCAAAGCTTCAAAATGCTTGCCGTGTCCTTCATTCCATTCAACACCCGTCAGTGGCTCAATGCATGGAGGTAATCGGCTTAATGGTAGCAGCAATGGACATAGTACCCTTTGCACGCCTGCATCTCAGACCGCTGCAATTGTGCATGCTAAGTCAGTGGAATGGGGATTACTCAGATTTGTCCCCTACTCTGAATCTGGATCAAGAGACCAGAAATTCTCTTCTATGGTGGCTTTCTCGGCCACATCTGTCCAGGGGGATGCCCTTCAGCAGGCCAGACTGGACAATTGTAACAACAGACGCCAGCCTACTAGGTTGGGGCGCTGTCTGGAATTCCCTGAAGGCTCAGGGATCATGGACTCAGGAGGAGAGTCTCCTTCCAATAAACATTCTGGAATTGAGAGCAGTTCTCAATGCCCTTCTGGCTTGGCCTCAGTTAACAACTCAGGTTCATCAGGTTTCAGTCGGACAACATCACGACTGTAGCTTACATCAACCATCAAGGAGGGACAAGAAGCTCCCTAGCGATGATGGAAGTATCAAAGATAATTCGCTGGGCAGAGTCTCACTCTTGCCACCTGTCAGTGATCCACATTCCGGGAGTGGAGAACTGGGAGGCGGATTTCCTAAGTCGTCAGACTTTTCATCCGGGGGAGTGGGAACTTCATCCGGAGGTCTTTGCCCAAATACTTCGACGTTGGGGCAAACCAGAGATAGATCTCATGGCGTCTCGCCAGAACGCCAAGCTTCCTTGTTACGGGTCCAGGTCCAGGGACCCGGGAGCGGTCCTGGTAGATGCTTTGACAGCACCTTGGACCTTCGGGATGGCTTATGTGTTTCCACCCTTCCCGATGCTTCCTCGATTGATTGCCAGGATCAAACAGGAGAGAGCATCGGTGATTCTAATAGCGCCTGCGTGGCCACGCAGGACCTGGTATGCAGATCTAGTGGGCATGTCATCCTGTCCACCCTGGTCTCTGCCTCTGAGACAGGACCTTCTGATTCAGGGTCCTTTCAAACATCAAAATCTAATTTCTCTGAAGCTGACTGCTTGGAAATTGAACGCTTGCTTTTATCAAAGCGTGGATTTTTGGAGTCAGTAATTGATACCTTAATACAGGCTAGGAAACCTGTTACCAGAAAGATTTACCATAAAATATGGCGTAAATACTTACATTTGTGCGAATCCAAGAGTCACTCATGGAGTAAGGTTAGGATTCCTAGGATATTGTCTTTTCTACAAGAAGGTTTAGAAAAGGGTTTATCTGCCAGTTCCTTAAAGGGACAGATCTCAGCTCTGTCCATTCTTTTACACAAACGTCTGTCAGAAGTTCCAGACGTTCAGGCTTTTTGTCAGGCTTTGGCCAGGATTAAGCCTGTGTTTAAGACTGTTGCTCCACCATGGAGCTTAAATTTAGTTCTTAACATTCCGTTTGAACCCCTTCATTCCATTGATATCAAATTGTTATCTTGGAAAGTTCTGTTTTTAATGGCTATTTCCTCGGCTCGAAGAGTCTCTGAGTTATCGGCCTTACATTGTGATTCTCCTTATCTGATTTTTCATTCAGACAAGGTTGTTCTGCGTACTAAACCTGGGTTCTTACCTAAGGTAGTCACTAATAGGAATATCAATCAAGAGATTGTCGTTCCATCATTGTGTCCTAACCCTTCTTCAAAGAAGGAACGACTTCTACACAATCTGGATGTAGTCCGTGCCCTGAAATTTTATTTACAGGCAACTAAAGATTTTCGACAAACTTCTTCACTGTTTGTCGTTTATTCTGGACAGAGGAGAGGTCAAAAAGCTTCTGCTACTTCTCTCTCTTTCTGGCTTCGTAGCATAATACGTTTAGCCTATGAGACTGCTGGACAGCAGCCTCCTGAAAGAATTACAGCTCATTCTACTAGAGCTGTGGCTTCCACTTGGGCCTTTAAGAATGAGGCCTCTGTTGAACAGATTTGCAAGGCTGCAACTTGGTCTTCTCTTCATACTTTTTCCAAATTTTACAAATTTGACACTTTTGCTTCTTCGGAGGCTGTTTTTGGGAGAAAGGTTCTTCAGGCAGTGGTTCCTTCCGTATAAAGATCCTGCCTGTCCCTCCCGTCATCCGTGTACTTTAGCTTTGGTATTGGTATCCCATAAGTAATGATGACCCGTGGACTGACTACACTTAACAGGAGAAAACATAATTTATGCTTACCTGATAAATTCCTTTCTCCCGTAGTGTAGTCAGTCCACGGCCCGCCCTGTTTTTTATGGCAGGTCTAAATTTTAAATTATACTCCAGTCACCACTGCACCCTATAGTTTCTCCTTTCTCGTTTGGTTCTCGGTCGAATGACTGGGTGTGACGTAGAGGGGAGGAGCTATATAGCAGCTCTGCTTGGGTGATCCTCTTGCACTTCCTGTTGGGGAGGAGTTAATATCCCATAAGTAATGATGACCCGTGGACTGACTACACTACAGGAGAAAGGAATTTATCAGGTAAGCATAAATTATGTTTTTTCACAAAAAAATAAATGCCAAAACAAGGGGTCACAATCTAAAGTTAGAGGGTAGCAGATTCAGGAGAAATTTAAGGAAGCATTTTTTTTACAGAAAGGGTGGTGGATTCATGGAATGAACTTCCATTTGAGGTGGTAAACACAAAGACTGTAAAGGAATTTAAAAATGCCTGGGACATGCATAAGGCTATCCTAAGGAAAAAGTAACATGTAATATGGGTAGACTTGATGGGCCTTTCTTGGTTCTTATCTACCGTCAAATTCTATGTTTCTATGTTTCTATCAAAATGACCAGTTCTTCTTCATTACACTAAAACCTGAGAGCTTTTCTGATAAACAAGGAATTTATAAGGCTTGTTTGTCCAGACCCAGGGAAGTTGATAAGACCATTTCCTAAGTACCTTTGGTTCATCAACCAGCCATAAAAAAGTATAGCAACTCTAGTGTACATTTGTAAACAAAATAACTCTTATAAAACCCCCAAAAAACAATGAGACAACTTAACCAAATAAAGATTGTTAGTATATTTATTTACAGGGTTGCTTTTTTAAGGTGTCAGCTCTCCATTGGGTGATCTAAATCTATAATAACATTTGCTTGCTTTTGATCTATTATGCTTATTGGAAAAATGGAAGTTAAAAGTAAACTTCAACATTTGATAATAACAGGGAAATTACCTCATAAGTGTGATGTTATCTGTTCAGTATGCAAACACATTAAAGTGAATTCCAAGAGAGTCACAGTAAATTTTTCTTATAATTCTTCAAAAGAGCCAGAATTACACACATTGGGGCTGATTTATCATATGTGTGTCCGACATGATCCGGTCAACTCTGCTAGCGATTTTTATGCTTCTCAGGCTTCTGTTCCCTTTAATGATTTTTTTTCTAAGCCGCAATTGTATTAATCTTTGTAATGCACAGAGCATAGCTACCAACCAGTATCTGTGCATGATGCACCAATAAAGCATTACAAAAATAAAATAAAGCAGCCTAACAATAATATTCTGGGCTCATCAGAATGCTGTAGACTTCTATATCCCTTCAAGTAGCTGACTCCGAGGTAAATCCACAGGAGTGAGCACAATGTTATCTATATAACACACATTAACCCAGTACTGTGTAATGCACTGAGAAAAGAAAGCGAGGATCTTCAAGGGCTTAACTCCTTCACTATAAGAACTTTCAGAGAAGAACTTGCTCAAAATACCAGAGCATTTTTGCTATCTCTCCTTTTAAACAGAAATAGAGCCTTGTTTTTTTTTCTATTTACCTGTCAAAACTATCGCCTAGATTACGAGTTTTGCGTTAACAGGGGTGTGGTGCTAACAAGCAGTTTATGCTCACCGCTCACTTACAGACAGCGCTGGTATTACGGGTTTTTACAAACCCGGCATTAGCCGCAAAAAAGTGAGCGAAGAGCCAAATTTAGCTCCACATCTCACCTCAATACCAGCGCTGCTTACGTTAGCGGTGAGCTGATAAAACGTGCTCGTGCACAATTTCCCCATAGGAATCAATGGGGGAGAGCCGGCTGAAAAAAAAACCTAACACCTGCAAAAAAGCAGCGTAAAGCTCCTAACGCAGCCCCATTGATTCCTATGGGGAAACACATTTTATGTCTACACCTAACACCCTAACATGAACCCCCGAGTCTAAACACCACTAATCTTACACTGATTAACCCCTAATCTGCCGCCACTGACATCGCGTCCACCTGCATTATATTATTAACCCCTAATCTGCCGCTCTGGACACCTCCGCCAACTACATTATACTTATGAACCCCTAATCTGCCGCCCCCAACATCGCCGACACCTACATTATATTTATTAACCCCTACTCTGCCACCCCCAATGTCGCCGCCACCTACCTACATTTATCAACCCCTAATCTGCCGCCCCCAACTTCACTGCCACTATATTAAATGTATTAACCCCTAAACCTAAGTCTAACCCTAACCCTAACACCCCCTAACTTAAATATAATTACAATAAATCTAAATAAAATTAATACAATTAACTAAATTATTCCTATTTAAAGCTAAATACTTACCTATAAAATAAACCCTAAGCTAGCTACAATATAACTAATAGTTACATTGTAGCTATCTTAGGGTTTATTTTTATTTTACAGGCAACTTTGTATTTATTTTAACTAGGTACAATAGTTATTAAATAGTTATTACCTATTTAATAACTACCTAGTTAAAATAAAGACAAATTTACCTGTAAAATAAAACCTAACCTAAGTTACAATTACACCTAACACTACACTATAATTAAATTAATTACCTAAATTAAATACAATTAATTACAATTAAATAAAATTATCTAAAGTACGAAAAACCCCCCCACTAAATTACAGAAAATAATAAAGAAATTACAAGTTTTTTAAACTAATTACACCTACTCTAATCCCCCTAACAAAATAAAAAAGCCCCCCTAAATAAAAAAAGCCCTACCCTACACTAAATTACAAATAGCCCTTAAAAGGGCCTTTTGCGGGGCATTGCCCCAAAGTAATCAGCTCTTTTACCTGTAAAAACAAATTACAATTCCCCCCCAACATTAAAACCCACCACCCACACAACCAACCCTACTCTAAAACCCACCCAATACCCCCTTAAAAAAACCTAACACTAACCCCTTGAAGATCACCCTACCGGGAGACGTCTTCACCCAACCGGGTAGAAGTGGACCTCCAGACGGGCAGAAGTCTTCATCCAACCGGGCAGAAGTGGTCCTCCAGATGGGCAAAAGTATTCATCCAGACGGCATCTTCTATCTTCATCCATACGGCACGGAGCGGGTCCATCTTCAAGACATCCGAAGCGGAGCATCCTCTTCATCCGACGGCCAACGACTGAATGAAGGTTCCTTTAAATGTCGTCATCCAAGATGGCGTCCCTTCAATTCCGATTGGCTGATAGAATTCTATCAGCCAATAGGAATTAAGGTAGAAAAAAAATCCAATCAGCCAATAGGATTGAACTGGCATTCTATTGGCTGATTGGAACAGCCAATAGAATGCCAGCTCAATCCTATTGGCTGATCCAATCAGCCAATAGGATTGAAGTTCAGTCCTATTGGCTGATTGCATCAGCCAATAGGATTTTTTCTACCTTAATTCCGATTGGCTGATAGACTTCTATCAGCCAATCGGAATTGAAGGGACGCCATCTTGGATGACGTCATTTCAAGAAATCTTCATTCAGTCGTCGGCCGTCGGAAGAAGAGGATGCTCCGCGTCGGATGTCTTGAAGATGGACCCGCTCTGCGCCGGATGGATGAAGATAGAAGATGCCGTCTGGATGAAGACTTCTAACCGTCTGGAGGACCACTTCTGTCTGGTTGGATGAAGACTTCTGCCCGTCTGGAGGCCCAATTCTGCCCGGTTGGGTGAAGACATCTCCCGGTAGCTTGATCTTCAAGGGGTTAGGGTTAGGTTTTTTTAAGGGGGGATTGGGTGGGTTTTAGAGTAGGGTTGGTTGTGTGGGTGGTGGGTTTTAATGTTGGGGGGGATTGATTTTACAGGTAAAAGAGCTGATTACTTTGGGGCAATGCCCAGCAAAAGGCCCTTTAAGGGTTATTTGTAACTTAGTGTAGGGTAGGGCTTTTTTTATTTTGGGGGGCTTTTTTATTTTGTTAGGGGGATTAGAGTAGGTGTAATTAGTTTAAAAATCTTGTAATTTCTTTATTATTTTCTGTAATTTAGTGGGGGGGGTTGTACTTTAGATAATTTTATTTAATTGTAATTAATTGTATTTAATTTAGGTAATTAATTTAATTATAGTGTAGTGTTAGGTGTAATTGTAACTTAGGTTAGGTTTTATTTTACAGGTAAATTTGTCTTTATTTTAACTAGGTAGTTATTAAATAGTTAATAGCTATTTAATAACTATTGTACCTAGTTAAAATAAATACAAAGTTGCCTGTAAAATAAAAATAAACCCTAAGATAGCTACAATGTAACTATTTGTTATATTGTAGCTAGCTTAGGGTTTATTTTATAGGTAAGTATTTAGTTTTAAATAGGAATTATTTAGTTAATTGTATTCATTTTATTTAGATTTATTGTAATTATATTTAAGTTAGGGGGTGTTAGGGTTAGACTTAGGTTTAGGGTTTAATACATTTAATATAGTGGCAGCGACTTTGGGGCGGCAGATTAGGGGTTAATAAATTTAGGTAGGTGGTGGCGATGTTAGGGACAGCAGATTAGGGGTTAATAATATTTAACTTATGTTTGCGAGGTGGGAGTGCGGCGGTTTAGGGGTTAATATGTTTATTATAGTGGTGGCGATGTCCAGTTCGGCAGATTAGGGGTTAAAATATTTATTTTAGTGTTTGCGATGTGGGGGGGCCTCGGGGTTAATAGGTAGTTTATGGGTGTTAGTGTACTTTTTAGCACTTTAGTTAAGAGTTTTATGCTACGGCGTTGTAGTGTAAAACTCTTAACTACTGACTTTCAAATGCGGTACCAGGCTTGACAGGAGAGGATCTACTGCTCACTTTTGGTCAGACTCGTAATTCCGGCGCTATGCAAGTCCCATTGAAAATATAGGATACGCAATTGATGTAAGTGGATTTGCGGTATTTCCGAGTCTGGCCAAAAAAGTGAGCGGTACACCTGTCACTTCAAGACTCATAATACCAGCGGGCGTTAAAAAGCAGCGCTAGGACCTCTTAACGCTGCTTTTTAACACTAACGCACAACTCGTAATCTAGGCCTATATGCTTTATTTTAAATAGACAACCCATGGTATTGATCTAGGCCCTCACCCCCCACTGGTCACCACCATCTTAGGAACTGGCAACAGTCTGTCAATATTAAGTTTTAAGGCATTAAATTTAAAAAAAAAAAATACATATGTACACACATATAAACATATATATGTATGTACAGTATGTATATACAGTATAATATATATATATATATATATATATACACACACACATGCATACATATACAGGTCTAAATATGTATCTCTATGTTAAATCCCTTTTTTTCTAACACCCGAGTTAGACCTCATATCTTTGAGCCCTTAACTTTTTAATGCAATTTTTTTATTAATAATTTTTATGAAACAGTGTTATACCACATAATGGGGCCTAATTATAAAAGCGTCAACTATGTTGCATTCGCCGGCGTCAATACGCTCACCAAACATCGCTGCCACGGATCTGAATACAATCCCCTTATTTATCAAAAAAGCAGTCAATAACACACGCGTCAAGTACGGTGTGAAGAGCATCGGACTGGTGTTAGCTAACAGTCATCAATGTTGCGGTTATTCGGGTCTTTCCCAACTTTATTTATACCATTTCATTACTGTCCAAGAACAAGCACATTTCTCTAAAGCTATATATATGTGTGTTATGTCAGAAATATTTTACATATTTACATGTCCCTAAGTTCCTTTTTTTGTTCTAAACAATGTCGTCTGTCATATATCTGTGTTTATTTATACCACTTTATGTATATATTGTAAATGTATTATTATTCTGGGCAGGAATAATTGCAAATATAACATGTAATCAGAGTATCACATGTATTTATTTGCAATCAATGGATATTTTAAAGGGATAGGAAAGTAAAAATGTGAGTTGCATGATTCAGATAGAGCATGTCATTTTAAAACACTTTAAAATTTACTTCTATTTTCAAATGTGCCTTGTTCTCTTGGTATCCCTTGTTGGAAAAGAATACGCACATATCATACACTAGTGGGAGCTAGCTGCTAATTGATGCCTGCGCCCTGCACACATTTGTCTCTTGTGACTGGCTAAATAGATGTGTTCAGCTAGATGCCAGTAGTGCAATAATGTTCCTTCAGCAAAGGATAACAAGAGAATGAAGCAAATTTGATAATAGAATAAATTGGAAACAAAACAATTTGTTAAAATTGTATGTTCTATCCAAATCATGAAAGAAAATGTTGGGGTTTCCTGTCCCTTTAAGATCTGGGCCAGTTTTCTCTCTGCACCTGTCTAACCCCTCCTGATTAAAAGAATAAAGTGACCAGCGCCACACTTCAACTAGAATATAGGAATCTCTCAATAAACCTATAAAAAAACGCAAGATAGAAGAAAGCAATACTAGGGAGCGCTCAAAAGAGCTAAAGAGTATCAAAAAACTGAAAACTATTGGATCAGACCGATATATATATATATATATATATATATATATATATATATATATATATATGTAATCAATATTTAAAACTTACAACTGCAGAAGATTAACCACAAAAGTAAGGACAAATACGACTATAAACACTAGAAAACACTAGTTTTATATTATATTATTTAGATTATATTAGTTGCTTATGTAGCATGTTTACTAGTGTTTTCTAGTCTATTTATTATAGTCGTATTTGTCCCTACTTTTGTGGTTAATCTTCTGCAGCTGTAAGTTTTAAATATTGATTACATATTTATATCGGTCTGATCCGATAGTTTTCAATTTTTTGATATTTTTTAGCTCTTTTGAGCGCTCCCTAGTATTGTTTTCTTCTAACCCATCCTGATTGCAATCCATTTTTAAAAACCACCCCTTTACAGGTGTTATAAAATGGACTGGCATATAAGATGACATTTCTTACTGAAAAAGAAATTCAAGAGAAGGAAGAAATACACTGAATATAGCATGACAATAAAGAAGTGATTTTAATGCCTGCTGTACCTGAATCATGACAGTTTACAGTTAGGTGGGCTATCCCTTTGAGCTTTCAGCTTAAGATTCTATTGAATCAAACATCAATTCGAATTTTAAAATCCTTGTCTAAAATATTAGACTGTGTGTCTTAATGTCAGCATTAATGTTTATCTTTAATACTAATTTTACATATACATACTTTCAAAGTATAATACACAATGTAACAATACAATGTGTCATTGATGAGTGATCAATGACACAAGTATCGAGCATTTTGATTCGTTAGTGATAGTTTATAATTAGGCTGACCATATTTCCTTGAGACAAAAACGGGACATTGAGTGGTCAAAAACGGGACGGGGTTAATATTCTTTATTTATATGAAAAAAACTACGATTTTAACAAAAGTTAACTTTTATGACATGAATTTAAACTATTGAGCCAACATTTATCCTTCAGTGACAGAAGAACTCATACAAAAAATTTTAGGTAGACGTAGAGCTAGAGGGGGGCTGTATTTTATCATGATTGTACCATGAATATTTGTCTGATGAAACAAATTTACACAGCAAATTTCGGTCTTTCAACACCATATAATAAAACTTATCACACTCCATGGGCTGATGTATCATGTATATGAAATTATTTTTACTTAAAATTTGATGCACACAGTAAATTGGCAAATTTATATAAAAATAAAGCACAAATGTTCTGACTTATAAAGACACCCTATAAAATGCTTTTTATTATAACTGTTGTTAAGGGAAATAAAATTACTTATCCAATAACCATTCTAATGATGAAGGTTCCCTCTATTAGATCACATCCATCATGCCCCCCCCCCACACAATATTCATTAATATTAATATATATTATGGAACTTGTCTCAGACTCATTGTCACTTTTAAACAGATGGATAGCCAAGCCAAATTTGTTGTTTAAACAAAGAAAATCAAAGAGAACATGCTTATATAATAAGAAGAGCTGATTCTGAAGCTTGTGAACAAAAGTATTACAATTTAATTTATCATACAAACAACAAAAATGCTTTAAAAAAGTGAGATTATCCTATGTTGTCAAGGCAAATTCCCCCATATTAACTGATTGTAAAGGCTAAAAGCCTCTGAACTTGTGTTTGGTTTGAATATCTGGATAGTAGTTGTAGATTTTTTTAGCTGAGTTGCCCAAAATCATTGTTGCACATGTAAATGGTGGAAGAACTGATAAAAATGTGGAACTACATAGTTACTTGATAATAACCGTTATTTTATAACTCCTGTACTACATCTAGCACTGCAGCAGCAGCATAATAATAAGCATATGATATAATAAATGACAATTAATTTAATTTAATTGATTGCCAGGCACAGACACTGGTCTTACCTTGGCCATGCACAATTCTTGCAGAAGCTGAAGTTCAGAACATAGACTGTAGACAGTTGAATCGATCTACTTCCAGACCAGACCATAACACTAGTTTGTATGTTCACTTCACACATCTGTGACACAAACAAGAAGAAGATGGCAACAAGAATTATCTCTCTGGTGTCTGGTGATGGTCAGGTCAGCCTATAATTCGGATGATGGTGAGGCAGTGGCTAAAGGCAGATGATTGATCATCACATTAGATCCAGATGATGACTGACTGAATCTCAGATATTTTTAGTCCGACTCCTGCCGACCCCTGTGCTGAGCCTGTCCTAAGTGTAAGTTACTAGTAAAGTATTGTCACTACTACAGCTGAGCTAGCTAGTAATCTAACTTCCCTCATGCTGACCAGTGACCAGTCCCCCTCCTAGGCTCAGTCTGACAGCTCACGACTGAGTACTGACCTACTGTCACTGACTCTTTATAGGAACCTATCAATGACACTCCCCTAATTTTGAAGAGCACGGGCGGCATAGACTATGAAGACTGCATGCTGTGGATCATGTGGGCACGGCCACCCAACCCCAACCCAGCTGCAGTTAAAAAAAAAAAGTTTTTAAAAAAACTGCCCTCCCCGCCGGCGGGGAGTTTAAAAAAAATTTAAGTGGTGTGTGTGCAATAAAAAATTACACTTGCGCTGCCCGCACGGTCTGATAACCCTCAAAACGGGACAAAATGACTATTAATAAAGAAAAGACGGGACAGGGGAAAAAACATAAAATAACGGTACTGTCCCTTTCAAAACGGGACGTATGGTCAGCCTATTTATAATGTATATTTGAATCAGATTGGCAGATGTCATAAATCATGTGATTATGCATATTCCAATCAAAAGTGGTGGAAAAATGTACTAGTGTGTGAGTAGTTTAGAAGTTTGCGTCATGATTGGTGCGAAAAGTGTTGAGTCAAATATGGCGAGTGGAGAGTGGCTTAAACATGGTGCACATAGATTTTCCCAACAAATAAAAAGGAAGTTAGCTATATTATGTTGTGTATTTATTTCATTTTTATCTCTATATCTATTAGTGCAACAAGTTTGGGGCAAAACTTTTCACCAAATTTGTATAAATATTGTCTCCTTGCTTTGTAATGAGAGACAAATTTGTAGCATAATCCATAAGTAGTAATGTATTTTTCATTTTTATCCTTATATCTACTAGTGCACCAAATGTGGAGCAATAATATTGTTTGATTTAGAAAGGGTATACAAATTTAATAAAGTTTCTAATTTACTTTTATTATGTAATATACTTCATTCTCTTGAAGCATTGAACATAAGCTTTCTGTGTTTTCCGACTCCCATTGACTTCTATGGCATCCGCGACCTCAAGGGTGGTGGATTGAAAACTAGGTACGCTGAATCAGAAAAGACGCAAGCATTAATGTAGAATGTTTGATAACTTTGTGAGAGCTTCAAATAGTGTCGATTAGGAGGGCGAATGAACATGATTCCGCTCGAATACCACAGTTTTCAACTCGCATTGATCTGTGTCGGATTGAGATTGCGGGATTGTATTTTATGTCACAAATTTCAACATTTGCCGATCTTGATGTTTTGATAACTATGGTGGATCAATCTTGCGACACAATTACGATGCGGAATTCAAGCGTATTTTCAGTTGACACTTTGATAAATAGGCCCCAATGTCTTCATTGGTGGCATAAGAAAGAATATTCAAATCCATTTGGAAAGGTTTTATGATTTACATATGTTTATGAAGCTTTGCATGCAATTTCAGAGCCCTTGTGCTACGAGCCTTCAACTGCTATTTAAGAAGTAGCAATCTTAATAGGTATTGGTTTTTTGAACAAAAAAGTAAGAAATTTCAGTGGACTACATTGAGTCGACAAGTAATTTTTCTTCTCTGACTTCTCTGCTCTTTCATTTGAATTATAGGGGAAAAAATGATTGCCCTTAAAGTCTTAAGGTTTCAAATTCATCTCTTTATCTATCTATCTATCTATCTGACTGTCTGTCTTTCTATCTATACAGGGCTGGAAGTTCCCACTAGTTCACTAGTCCCGGATGAGAAAATAAGAAATTTCAGTGGACTACATTGAGTCGACAAGTAACTTTTCTTCCCTGACTAGTAAACCAAAGATTTTTTATATATATATATATATATATATATATATATATATATATATATATATATACTGTATATATATATATATATATATATATATATATATATACTGTATATTTGTAAAGTTATTTGTGTAAGACCAACTTAGAGATTTGATACAACATAAAATCGGTTGAAAATGAATACATTTAAGAGCCGCTTTTTACAAATTGTTTTTCAGAAAAATGAAAAAGCTTATTACAAATATAAAGATAATACTGCATTGTTTTATTTGTTATTGCTAGTTTAATTTAGACTGAAAACATAAGTGGTGTTGGTGTTCTGATAATAAACAGCCACAAGCTATCTATGTTGAAAAATATCCTTAAGGGACCTTTTTAAAATAAAGCACAATACATACTTTTTATATTTGTTCCTTATCTGTTCCTTGGGCATATAAAGGAATTTATTCATGCCATTATTTCCTGGCACTGCTTGATATTTCCTCTTCTCTAACATCAGCTCCATAGACAAAGCTGATAGCTCTTTCACACTAAGTGCATAGCTTACAGTCCTGTCAATTGGATTTAAGATTGAATTTAACACAGCCTTGGGACTTTAGGAAATAAGGTTATGCATTAGATTTCTAAGATCATTTTTAGATTTCAGAGATTTTTTTTTTTACTGAGTAACAGCTAACATTTGCTCTGCTTCTATCTACTGTAACATTTAACAATATCACCTGTCGGTATCAATATTTATATGATCATTAGAGATTATATATGCTTAATACAGAATATCATACTGTAACGCTTGTGGGATACTCCTCTATCAGACCGAACCAGTAGTCTTGTGATCCCGGCATCGAGCCAAAATGATAGGGGATATCCCAGAGCAGAGAAAGTTAGTGAGATGAGGAAGGCAGCACTCACCACAGGCAGGACAGTCCCCAGCGGCAACAGCAGAGCAGTCCAAGGATGAACCACTAGAATGGTCAGGCAGGCAGGGTCTGACAACAGCAAAGCAGTCCACGGATAAACCACTCGAATGGTCAGGCAGGCAGGGTCTGGCAACAGTAAAGCAGTCCAAGGATATGGCACTAGAATGGTCAGGCAGGCAAGGTTTGGCAACAGTAAAGCAGTCCAAGGGCACACCAATAGAATGGTCAGGCAGGTAGGGTTTGGCAAGAGCAAAGCAGTCCAGCAGATTAAGGGTTAAGGCAGGTAGAGTAATCAGACAGGCAGGTTCAGCAACAGCAATCAATTCAGCAGATTAAGGGTTAAGTCAGGTAGCATGGTCAGACAGGCAGGTTCAGCAACAGAGATCAATAATAGACAGAATGATCTGTCACACCCAGGAGCACACAAAGTAACACCTATACTTGGGCAGTGACAGATCATTAGGGAAAGATTTAAATAGGTGAAGGGATCGCACCACTGAGCTTCAACTGGCATCAGGAGCGTGCGATGATAATGTCAGCACCGCACACATCCTGAGCCGACACTTCCCCTGGCAACAAGCAGGGAAGGAGACGCCGCGCCCCTAGCAATGGCTAGAGTGGCATGGCGTGACATAACCCCCCTCTCAAGGGTTCCCTTTGGAAACCAGAGTCAGCTTGAAAGGATGAGCAGCATGGAATCTGGAGACCAGAAATGGAGCATTCACATCACGGGCAGGAACCGAGGAACCATCTGCCATGGAGTAACCCTTCTAATGTATTAGATACTGCAGTTGTCTGCACCTGTATCTGGAGTCCAGAATCTTAGCTACCTCATATTCGGGGTCACCATGGACCAAGAGCGGAGGAGGAAGAGCTAAGAGCCGGGTATATCTATTCTTGATGTAAGGTTTAAGTAGAGAGATCTGGAAGACTGAATGTATGCGTAGGGTCTTTGGCAAGGCCACTTTGTAGGCAACAGGAGACAGTCTTTTCAGGACCTTGTAAGGACCTATAAACATAGGTCCCAAATTGTGACAGGGTTGACGTAGACGAATATGTCAAATAGAGATCCAAACACGTTCACCAACTGGAATGGCACGTACAGAAGCCCTATGACGATCAGCAAACTTCTTATATCTAGAGACAGCTGAACACAGCTGAGAGTGAATACCTTGCCAATGAGTGGTGAGTTCAGTGACGTGTCGGTCTTCGGCAGGGACACCAGTGGACTGAGCTGAAAGAGGGACGACACGAGGTTGATACCCTGCTGCGGCTTGAAACAGAGAACATCGAAGAGAAAAGTGCCAATGGGTGTTTCTTGCCAGCTCAGCTAGGGGTAGCAATTCAGACCAGTTGGTATGGTGAGCGTTAACAAAGGCTCTAAGGTAGGCTTCAAGATCCTGTTTTGCTCTCTGTTAGTCCATTGGTCTGAGGATAGTAGCCAGACGATAAGGAAACAGTGGTTCCAATCAACTTACAAAAGGCTCTCCATAAGGCAGAGATTAACTGTGGACCTCTGTCAGAAACAATATTCACAGGAATGCCATAAAGTTGTACCACATACAAGAGAAAAAGAGACGACAATTCCTGAGCAGAAGGCAGTTTGGTTAAGGGTACTAAGTGAGCCAGTCTGGAAAAGCGGTCCACCACAACCCAGATAACTGTATGGTGGTCGGAAGAAGGAAGGTCCATAATGAAGTCCATTGTTATGTGTGTCCATGGTCGTTTGGGAATGGACAATGGTTGGAGGAAGCTAGGAGGCAAGGATCGGGGAGTCTTGATGGCCGCACAAATTGTGCAGGCTTTCACATAATCCTGAGCATCAGACTTCATAGTAGGCAACCACACAGGAGGGGGGTATGATGTGTTCGATAGGAGCTTCTGAGGAATCACTTGAGTGAGGGAACTGACGGGAAAGGGCGTCTGCCTTCTTGTTCTTAGTCCCAGAAAGATAAGAGACCACAAAGTTAAAACGGGAAAAGAACAAGGCCCATCTGGCCTGTCGAGGATTGAGTCGATGAGCAGTCTCTAGGTAAGTCAGATTCTTGTGGTTGGTGAGTATCGGAATAGGATTGGTGGTGCCCTCTAACCAATGATGCCACTCAGTCAAGGCCATCTTAATGGCTAAAAATTCATGATTACCCACATCATAGTTCCTCTCAGCAGGAGTAAAGCGTTTAGAGATAAAGGCTAAAGGGTGTGACTTGGAAGTCAAAGGGTCCCTCTGGGTAAGAACTGCTCCAGCCCCTATCTCGGAGGCATCAACCTCTAAAGTTAACTGTAGGTCAGGATCAGGATGGCAGAGCACAGGAGCTGAACAGAAAAGCCTTTTTCAGACAAGATAAGGCATTTATGGCCTCAGGAGGCCAATGTTTACAGTCTTTCCATTCCGTTTTGTCAGTTCAGTTAGAGGAGCGACTGTTTGAGAAAAGTTCTTTATAAACTTGTGGTAGTAATTGGAGAATCCCAAGAACCTATGCAATTCCTTTAATACTGCGGTGAGTTTAGCAGGATCCATGGCAAAACCCTCCTTCGAGATGACATAACACTTTTCTAGCTTGGCTACCAAAGAATTCTCTCTGAGATGAAGAAGCACCTGTCTCACGTGCCTATAATGCTCCTCTAAAGTGGAAGAGAAAACAAGAATGTCGTCCACATAAACGATGACTGTGTGGTTGAGGAGGTCACGGAAGACGTCATTGACAAATGCCTGGAAGACTGCAGGGGCGTTACACAGCCCAAAGGGCATTACAAGGTATTCACAATGCCCATATCTTGTGTTAAAGTCAGTCTTCCATTCGTGGCCTGGAAAGATACAAATCAGATTGTATGCCCCACGTAAGTCCAGTTCGGTGAAGAAGCGAGCAACCTGGAGTGAGTCATACAGTTCGGTGATCAATAGTATGGGATAGATTCTTGATGGTTATGTTGTTCAAGGCCCTGTAGTCAATGCAGGGTCTAAGCTCACCATACTTCTTACTGACGAAAAAGAAGCCTGCCCCAGCAGGAGAGGAGGAAGGGTGAATGAAACCTTTAGCTAGGTTCTCTTGGATGTACTCCTCCATGGATTTGGTTTCAGCCTTGGAGAGTGGATAAGTCCTCCCTTTAGGACAGAGCTTTCCAAACTTTTCATGTTGATGACACACTTTTTAGACCTACATCATTTCGCGACACAGTAATTCAGTTGTACTGGCAAACAGGAGGTTAACTAACTTGCATTTTTAAGCTTCCACTTCATATCCATATAACAAGAGTAGGAGCAGCAATGCACTTCGGGGAGCTAGCTAACTTCAGCTCAGCGTTTAAGCTGCCGCCCTCAGAGCTCTGTGAGTCCAACTGACTACTGCCCATGCTGCAAACACACTGCTATCCCACTCACTGACTACATATGCAGTCACAAGCAGATTAAGGAGACTACATGTGCAGTCAGGAGCCAATGTGCCGCCAATGGGAATAGTTTCAGTTCCCACTGAGCTGCACCAATAAGTTAAGATGATCTGTGACCCACTAGGTATCAATCACGTGTCAACCATGTGATATACGTAGCAGGCAGGGGGGATGTCAGAAACCCCCAAAAAATTAAAAAGAAAAATTAAACTCAAATTTTTTTAAATTCAAACAAATTTGTGCTGAAGCAGGGACACACCTACATACTGCCGGCGACACACTAATGTGTCACGACACACAGTTTGGAAAGCACTGCTTTAGGAAGTGGGGCTCCGGGAAAGAGTTCGATCTTGCAGTCATAAGGATGGTGGGGTGGCAGCACATCAGCTGTTTTTTTCTTAAACACATCCGCAAAGTCCATGTATACTGAAGGAAGGTTTGAAGGAGTCTGTATACTGGCTATGGGAATATGGGGCAGAGGAATGACTTTAGCAAGGCATGCGTGGAAACAGGAGGTACCCCAGGAGGCCAGTTGTCCATCAGCCCAATCGAACTGTGGATTGTGTACCTGAAGCCAAGGAAGACCAAGGATGACAGGCTGTGCTGGGGAATGAATGACCTCAAACTGCAGCTGTTCAGTGTGGAGGACTCCCACAGTCAGGGTCAGGGGTGCTGACTCAAAATGGATCACGCCCGAACCAAGGGGAGTGTCATCCAGGGTAGTTATTTTGAGACAATGTCTTTTCTGCAGAAGAGGCAAACCAGCTTGAATCAAAAATGGTGATCCAGGAAGTTTCCAGCTGCCCCTGAATCAATGAAGGCTTGAGTGTGGACAGTATTCTGAAGGAAGGTAAGGGTAACAGGTACCAGGATCCCAGAGGAGTGAGGGGATTTTGTTGAGACCATGCTTAGAGGTACCCCAGTGTTATCCCCTAAACATTGGCTTTTCCGGCCGAATGTCACAGTCATTTAGTTGGTTGGTGTTGGACCCACAATAAAAACATAGTCTCAGTCTCCTTCTCTGTCTTTCAGACTCTGAAGGTTTGAAGGAGGAGAGATCCATGGGTTCCTCTACTGAGGTAACTGGAGTAGCTGAAGGGGTAGCGGATGCTGCCGAAACTGGGCGAATAGGAGGACGGGAGGGAAGGACCCTCCTAGTTCTGTCTGTCTCAGCTTGCCTTTCCTGAAAGCGAGAGTCCAGATTCATACAAAGCGCTATAAAGTCATCCAAAGAAGAAGGAATATCACGATAGGTGAGTTCATCTTTGATGCGTTCATGGAGACCCCTCCTAAAGGCTGCCTTGAGAGCACTGTCATCCCAAGTGGCTTCAAGTGCCAAGGTGCGGAACTCGATGGCATATTGTGCCACAGTTTTATTGCCTTGGCAGAGATCCAGGAGAGAATATTCCGCAGCAGAGGTACGTCCTTTATTCAGTAGAAATGTCAAAGTGTCTATTGGTAAACGGGTAGATATTCATTAGGCCTATGCATTTGTTTCATTATGAATACAAATTTGTAATGAAAAACAGATATTCGTTTAGTTTTCATGAAGTGAATATCCGAATGACTGTGTCAACAAAATGTATAGAAAACAAAGAGATACTGATGAAATTTGTCAGTATTTTTTTTTTTCTTTAAATTACTTTAGGGGTTAAAATACTTCTAGCACGCTGGAAAGCTGCGCTAATCGTGGCAGATCCCAGGACCTGCATTAAAGTCTTTTAGCGCAGGCCCTGGGATCCACCGCCCTAAGCCCTCCCCCCTTTAGTGCGGCCTAAGGTTCTAACAAGAAGGGTTGAGATTAGCATTGCTCTGCAGGACACTAGAGGTAATTATAATGCTACAGACAAAAACTAATGTAAATGTTCCACGGATTTTCAGTATTTGTTTAGTTTAAAATGAAACAAATAGTGCATCAGACGAATATTTAGGAAAACTAATTTCCTCAAATATTTGTTCCAAAGGATTCAGACAAACTGAATTTTTCTCTGCTGCACATGTCTAATATTTATTTTCCCTTTCAGGGGTAATTGCCAAACAGTAAGCTTGTATTAAAGGGCATTGCAAACATATGTGTGATATTGTGCCTCTCGAGCTACAGCCCCTCCAAAATTCCCTGCCTGTTAATGGGTATATTTTAATCAGATTATCTGGAGTTAAATACCAACGGCATAACAACTTCATGTTGATTTCTGGTATCTCAATTGAGTATGGAGATAAGCTCATGTTTCTAAATATCAGTTGCAACTGTTAGTCTGGTACTTGTACCTCTGTCTACAATGATTTAGTATAAGAAGGTAGTTTAATTGTAGTAACAATTTATAAGATATTGATAATGTTCCTCTTATTGCTTGTGTGACAAAAAGGTCTCAAAAGAGGTTAGAGTTCTACTGATGTTATACTTGTCAAGGTGAGCTATAGAGGACTAAATGCCGCTGCACACCACCCTTGTATTATGCCCAGCAGTGAAGGGGTTAATTAGGTAGCTTGTAGGGTTTATTTTAGCTTTAGTGTAGAGATCAGCCTCCCACTTGACACATCCCACCCCCCTGATCCCTTCCTGACCCCAAACACTCTCTGCCCCACCTCACAATTGTCACCGCCATCTTAAGTACTAGCAGAAAGTCTGCCAGTACTAAAATAAAAGGGTTTATTTTTTTAAATATATATTATCTGCAGTGTAGGTTCCTCCCTAACCCCCAACCTCCCTGATCCTCCCCAAACAGCTCTCTTAACCCCCACCCTTCCTATTTGCAGCTGTTTGTATTAGTTCCATGTTTTCTGTAGTGTAGCTGCCCCCTTCAATACCCTCCCCCTCCCAGATTCCTTTTCCCAAGACTTAACCCCCTCCTTTTCCCTCTCCCTCCCTCCCTCTCCCTCCTTCTGATCATTGCACTAAGTCACGTGTCCCCCTCGTATGCTTCTGACATCCTCGCCGCAGTGGATCAAAGGAATCAACACTAACAGGAAGTGATCCAGCTATGGGCACCCCACCCACCTCCCACATATCCCTCCCACGCCACCAACAATCGGCACAATCGCTGGCCGATGCAGAGAGGGCCACTAAACCCAAATTTTTTTCTTTCATGATTCAGATAGAGCATGCAATTTTAAGCAACTTTCTAATTTACTCATATTATCACATTTTTAAAATGATCTTGCTATCTTTATTTGAAAAAGCAGGAATCTAAGCTAAGGAGCCGGACCATTTTTGGTTCAGAACCCTGGATAATGCTTGCTGATTGGTGGCTATACTTACGTTCCTTCTTTTCAAATAAAGGTAGCAAGAGTACAAAGAAAAATTCATAATAGGAGTAAATTAGAAAGTTGCTTAACATTGCATGCTCTATCAGAATAATAAAAGAAAAAAAATTGGGTTTAGTATCCCTTTATAAAAAAGGGTGAGATTATGCAGTAATGGAGTTAACATAGAGGGAATTGCTGATACATGATTTGGTTTATGTATTAATTTATCCTAAGTTGAATGTATATGCTTTGATTACAAACTCTACATGCATTTTTTAAGAACAAAAACTACCTAGTTGAAGACAACCAGTCAATATGTGTCCCAGCTGTACCCATTCTTTGTATACATTTTTCCTCCAATTATCTAGTAGAGGACCTACTTAACAGAAGCCCTGGTGCAAAAATCTTTGCCCCCACCCCAGTGGTAATTCAGTAGTAAGCAGGGGCGTTTTACTGCCTAGGCAAACAAGGCCGGTGCCTAGGCGACAATTTTTTGCAGCCTCTGAAGGAGCAGTAGCTGATTTAACTTTCTAGTAACACAACTACTAGAAAGTTAATTTATCTGCCGCCCCTTCAGAGCTTGGTATATGCAGCATGTGTACACAGAATGGGGATGGTTGCCTTAGCCCCACCCAGAACAGAAGCACTCCCAGCAAGTAGCTCCCTGGTATCTTCTATCCCTCTGTGTCCCGCCTCCGCTCCCTGAAGTTCTTGGGTGCAGCACATTGGTGTGAGACCAGATGTTTTTAAGCTGCAATTAGTATACACTGCCTTTGAAGCTGTTTTGATTTGTGGAACAGCCACACTGCCTTGCTAGAATGCAGACCGCCTCCACCACGGATAACTGCTGTACTGAATCCCTGCTCCTCCTAAGTCCCAGTGCAGTGCCCCCCTATCCTGGCCGGAGCATTGTGCTGATAGCTGGCAGCAGAAATTACAGGAAGAACAACATAACAGGGAATCAAAGTAAAAGGGACATGGGTTGCCTTAACCTCTTAAAGTCTGTTTATTTTTAATGGAAAAAAAGTTTATTTGATGTGCTCCTGTACTGATAATGGGCTCCAAGCCCACTCCCTGCTGCTCTCAAAAATTCTCAGACTTTTTAATCCCTTTGCTCCTGCTAGAAACTTTCAATATAATGAATTCATTAAACTGTGGTTAGAAGCCACAGTGTCTTAGTGTTGAACCACTTTTGTTAAAACAAATAAATATTATATATATTAAAGAAATACATATATATTATATATACATTTCCTTGAGTGGTTATTTGTCTTTTTTTATTTTTCTCCTTGATATAATTTTGTTTATATATATATATATATATATATATATATATATATATATATATATATACTATGTATATATATATATATATATATATATACTTATATAAAGAATAAAAATTAGGGCCTCTATTTATCAAGCCGTCAACTTACCTGCATTCGACGGCACCAATACGCTCGCCTATGTTCGCCTAACATCGCTGCCACGGACTTGAATACATTCTACAAAGCTACCAAAAAAGCTGTCAAAAAGCTGCGCACCAAGTACGGAGTGATGAGCAGCGGACTGTTGTTAACTAACAGTCATCGATCTCGCTGCTCTTCTGCTTTTTTTCAGCTTTATTGGTACCCTGTCACTAAGCACCCACACTATACTATACTGTTTACCCCCTAAACCGCCGCTCCCGGACCCCGCCACAACGAAATAAATTGTTTAGCCCCTAAACCGCCACTCCTGGACCCCTCCGCAACTAAATAAATTGTTTAACCCATAAACCGCCACTCACGGAGCCCGCCGCCGCTCCTGGACCCTGGCGCAACTAAATAAAGTGTTTAACCCCTAAACCGCTACTCCCGGACCCCGCCGCCACCTACATTATATTTATTAACCCCTAATCTGCCCCCCCACACCGGCGCCACTATATTAAATGTATTAATCCCTAAACCTAACACCCCCTAACTTAAATAGAATTTAAATAAATCAAAATAAATTATTCCTAGCATTAACTAAATTATTCCTATTTAAAACTAAATACTTACCTATAAAATAAACCCTAAGATAGCTACAATATAACTAATAGTTACATTGTAGCTACCTTAGGATTTATTTTTATTTTACAGGCAACTTTGTATTTATTTTAACTAGGTAGAATACTTACTAAATAGTTATTAACTATTTAATAACTTCCTAGTTAAAATAAATACAAAAGTACCTGTAAAATAAAACCTAACCTAAGTACAATTGCACCTAAAACTACACTATAATTAAATTAATTACCTACATTAACTACAATTAACTAAAATTAAATAAAATTATCTAAAGTATAAAAAAACCCACTAAATTACAGAAAATAATAAAATAATTCCAAGTTTTTTTTAAACTAATTACACCTAATCTAATCCCCCTAATAAAATAAAAAAGCCCCCCAAAATAATAAAAAGTCCTACCCTAAACTAAATTACGAATAGCCCTTAAAAGGGCCTTTTGCGGGGCATTGCCCCAAAGTAATCAGCTCTTTTACCTGTAAAAAAAGTACAATACCCCCCCACGAACATTAAAACCCACCACCCACACACCCAACCCTACTCTAAAACCCACCCAATCCCCCCTTAATAAAACCTAACACTAACCCCTTGAAGTTCACCCTACCTTGAGAAGTCTTCACCCAACCGGGCCAAAGACCTCCACGAAGCCGGGCGAAGTGGTCCTCCAGACGGGCTGAAGTCTTCATCCAAGCCGGCCAGAAGAGGTTTTCCAGAAGGGCAGAAGTCTTCATCCAGACGGTATCTACTATCTTCATCCATCCGGTGCAGAGCGGGTCCATCTTCAAGACATCCGACGCGGGGCATCCTCTTCCAACGACATCCAACGACTGAATGACGGTTCCTTTAAATGACGTCATCAAAGATGGCGTCCCTTGAATTCCGATTGGCTGATAGAATTCTATCAGCCAATCGGAATTATGGTAGGAAAAATCCTATTGGCTGATGCAATCAGCCAATAGGATTGAGCGCGCATTCTATTGGTTGTTCTAATCAGCCAATAGAATGCAAGCTCAATCCTATTGGCTGATTTGAATTCTATCAGCCAATCGGAATTCAAGGGACGCCATCTTGGATGATGTCATTTAAAGGAACTGTCATTCAGTCTTCGGATGTCCTCTGAAAAGGATGCTCTGCGTCGGATGTCTTGAAGATGGACCCGCTCTGCGCCGGATGGATGAAGATAGAAGATGCCGTTTGGATGAAGACTTCTGCCCATCTGGAGGACCTCTTCTGGCCGGCTTGGATGAAGACTTCTGCCCATCTGGAGGACCACTTCGCCCGGCTTCGTGGAGGACTTATGCCCGGTTGGGTGAAAACTTCTCAAGGTACGGTGATCTTCAAGGGGTTAGTGTTAGGTTTTATTAAGGGGGGATTGCGTGGGTTTTCGAGTAGGCTTGGGTGTGTGGGTGGTGGGTTTTAATGTTGGTGTGGGGGTATTGTACTTTTTCTGCTCGATAGCTCAGGTCTGGTTAAACTGCTTAATTTCAGCTAGCTTGGCTTTGCTGCAACACAAGCGGACAGCTCCACCTACTGGCTATTTTAATAAATGCACTGCTTTTCAATGCTTTTCAATAGCAGTTACATGACTGGAAAAAAAGGTCGTTATTCCGAAACGGTGTAAATTGAACCGTTGTAAAACGAGGGCCATCTGTATTAGTTATATTGTAGCTAGCTTAGGGTTTATTTTATAGGTAAGTATTTAGAAGTGAAATTATATTTAAGTTAGTGGGTGTTAGGGTTAGGGTTAGACTTAGGTTTAGGGGTTAATACATTTAATATAGTGGCAGCGGTGTAGGGGTGGGCAGATTAGGGGTTAATAAATATAATGTAGGTGGCGGTGGGCTCCGGGAGTGGCGGTTTAGGGGTTAAACACTTTATTGAGTTGCAGCGGGGTCTGGGAGTGGCGGTTTAGAGGTTAATAAGTATAATGTAGGTGGCGGCGGTACATGTTAGGGTGTTAGGTGTAAACATTACCATAGGAATCAATGGGATATCGGGCAGCAGCGAACATGAGCTCTCGCTGCTTTCCGAATCCCATTGATTCCTATGGTATCCGCGGCCTCCAGGACGGCGGATTGAAAACCAGGTACGCTGGGCCAGAAAAGTGCCGAGCGTACGTGCTAGTTATTTGATAACTAGCAAAAGTAGTCAGATAGTGCAGAACTTGTGTTCGGAACATCTGTAGTGACGTAAGCATCGATCTGTGTCGGACTGAGTCCAGTGGATCGTATGTTACATCACTGAATTCTACTTTTGCCGGTCTGTAGGGTTTGATAACTAAGGCAAATCTATTTGCGGTTGACAGCTTGATAAATAGAGGCCTATCCATATATATATATATATATATATATATATATAAGTTAGCTATGTGTATGGAGGGCACTCACAGGACTTGTAGAATAGGTAAAAGTATATAATCTTTATTATCCAAAACTAGTAGTACATCAAGTAATGTCGACGTTTCGGCCTATTCAAAGGCCTTCTTCAAGACAAATTTTTATCATCTCAAGTGCACGTAGCACATTGAAATTCCAACGGCTCCCAGTGCCTAGAAGCTCCCCGTTTCTAGGCACTGGGAGCCGTTGGAATTTCAATGTGCTACGTGCACTTAAGTTGATACAAATTTGTCTTGAAGAAGGCCTTTGAATAGGCCGAAACGTCGACATTAATTGATGTACTACTAGTTTTGGATAATAAAGATTATATACTTTTACCTATTCTACAAGTCCTGCGAGTGCCCTCCATACACATAGCTAACTTGTTTATCATTCTGAGGATTGCACCCGGGCTATGGTTGCACAAGAGTGGAAGGAGTGCTAGGCTACCGGCTATTTTATATATATATATATATATATATATATATATATATATATATATATATATATATATATATACACACACACACACACACATATATATATATATATATATATATATATATTATTTTTCTCAATGTTGTGAACTGTGCTGTGCTATGCAGAGAAGAAGCACATCAGCACTATTTATTGTTTGTAACATGAAAAACATGATATGGAAAAAAAGACCGAATACCTGAGGGGGTTTGGGGGCAGCAGAATTTTGAGTGCCTAGGGCAGCGCAAAACCTAAACACGCCACTGGTAGTAAGCAATAGTAATAATATACATGCTGCTCTGTATAATGATTTTGAGGATAGATAGATAGACAGACAGACAGACGGACAGACAGACAGATGGACCTGCAATCATGCAGTAATAAAAGGCTCCCCTGCATTAGGATTGTACACATTTTCACATTGGAATTGGAAGTTACATCCTTAATATTGCAGGGATACAAGATTTACTGTATACGACAAGCAGCCATATAAGCTGTTCCTGCCTCTGACACACCGCGCCCTAATCAGTTTGGGATTTTTATATAAAATGTTTTGTTATGCATAATAAAACAACTTTGAATAGATTCTCTCTTTTCCCCTGTTCATGTAATTTAGCTCTGAAAACTGTGGATTTTCTTATCCTCAGAGCTGGAAATGCACACTACAGACTTCTTCCTGCTACATATATTTCCATAATTGACTTCAGCAGATAACAACTTTTAGATAAAACAATACACGTTACACTAACATAATAAATGTGGCTAGGCTTGCTGAATGCTGATTCAAGCTCAAAAAACAATTACAGCAAACAAGATATTAATTTGTTTAAAAAAATATTTAGACTTACCTGATACGTTATTCTCTAGCCTAACAGGAAAATGTCTTGTAATTACATGGTGTGTACAGTTCCTTTAAATATTTAAATGTAGCTATTAATAAAACTTTTATTGTATACTTCTATTCTTTTGTTTTATATATCCAGTAGATTTAATATGCAGTTTCTGCTTTTAGTTTTACATATGAGGAATAAACATATGTTACACTGTGGTAAATGGGGTAATTACATTTTACAGTTTATTTACTTCTCATTATACAGTTTCTTTCAGCAATGATGCCCTGATTATTGCTTTAATTTATTGGTTTAATGTTGTCCTTGAGTGTTTTTTTAAATATGTGTTTGGTGCCAGTACATAAATTTGAATTTCTGAGTGGGCGAACAAAATATTATCAATATAGTAACATAGATTCATACAAGTAATTTAAATATTTTATGCATACAGCACACTCTCAACCAGAGAATTGTGGCACACTGGGATGTCAAAACCTACAATTAAGGGTGCCATTAAGAAATACTAAACCAAAAGACACTATATTGTTCAAAGAATATTTCATTGAACAAGCACTCTTCAACCACTGCTTATAACGCAAGGATTTTTAAAACCCAATTAAACAAACATTTGTCCCCTCTCTGGACAAAACAAATTAATCGTATTATTTTATTTAGTCAACAAAAAACATTACTTAATCTAACTATTTAGTTAACTAATTCAGTAATGCTAGAACAAAAATTCTCTGCACCCAGTAGAAAGCCGAGTTCCAAACTGCCAAAAGTAAAATATCGAAGCTTTATTGAAGCCCAGGTAAAAACATAGGATTCATAAAAACATGCACCAAGGCAGAAAAAAATCAAGTAATCAATGGAGGCACTTTTCTATAATATTGGGGTCTATTCCAAACTTTATTTACTGCTTTTTCAAATGCTTTTTTCAGTACATGGAATCATTTTCAATATCAAAGGTATTTCAATTCACAAGAGAACATATTTTCTATGGTCAGCAGAAAGGATATGTTTGTGTTGTACTTTAGGAGACCAGCTTTTGAGAGGGACAGGGAGATTGCTACAAATGTAGGAATACACACAGGTCCCAGCCCCTTTAATAGTCTAACACATAACTTCTTGTGTTTCTATGTGTGATAAGTATGTCAAAGGTATATTTGGTATCTAATATACATTGTGATTTTAATCTCATGTTCTTCTTTTGAGGTGATTCAGGATATGGGTGCAGGGCTTGGGTGTTAACACATAGGAAAACCATATCCATTACTGAATCCACTATTGGTAAACTCAAATCTACTATTGGTAAACTCAAAGTTATCTGCCAGAAAGTCATCCAAATAATTTTAATGTATTGTTGTCTGCATGATTTCCAATAGTCTTCTGGGTAGAGTCCCCTACACCTTGATTATTAGAAGGTGACAAAAAATCCTTGCTTGCTAGGCAGGATTTGAGGGGCATCCAAATTTGGGACCATGTCATGTACAAGTGCTTCCAAGATATATTACTCTAAGAATTGTAAAAACAAATACACTATAATTAAACATCCTTTTAAATATAATCATGAAAATCATTATTACTTTGTCAAATAATTAATTTTCTCTAATATCAATCCCAGCATAGGACTAGATTGCAAGTGGCATTCTATTGTTAGCGTGGGTCATGATAAGCAATATTGTGCCTACACTAACTTGCGTGTATATTACAAGTTGAAGTAAATGGTTTTGTTCAAGAGCAAACTGTCACAAAGATTAAAAGTTTTGCGCTAAACCCGCTGTGTAAATAACACTAAAATTTAGTGCTACCGCACTTTCCACAGCGCTGCCATTACAAGTTACAGTAAAACCTTCTTTTGTTGTGCGATATGGTGCATTAAGCTCCATACCACACAAAAGCCAAGGCCTGACTTGACGTGCTTATGCACCTTTACCCCCATAGACATCAATGGAGAGAAAGTGTTAGAAAAAAACTTACACCTGCGATCGCGGAATGATGATCGCTATAACACAATCCCCATTGATGTCTAAGGGGACAAGAAGGTTACGTTAAAACCTAACACCCTAACATAAAACCCTAGTCCAAATACCCCTAATCCACCACCCCAGACACTAAATAAAGTGATTAACCCCTAAACCGCTACCTTCAACATCACTAACAACAAAATACACCTATTAACCACTAAACCGCCGGCATAACACTTTTTGCACATCTGACGCAATCGTTACAGATTTACTTTGCCAAATAGAATAACATTATACTGAAGTGTTAGCTATGAGACGTAATATTAGAATGGAATGAATCTGCAACTATATCGCTAAATTTTTATAGCCAATGTATATTATTGAGTGATTCAAAAGGAACAAATTAATTAATAACACTGACATGTAGGCTCTCTTGATAGTTATTTTTTACAATTAGGATCAAATAATACACACTCAGATTAATAAAGGGTATTGTTTACCTTTGGAATGATTATATGAATGTTGTTACAATTTCATAATAATACAACTACATACTTAAATACCCAAGTCTTATCTGATTGGTGATCATAATTTATGCTATTGAGTGGAACCTAATAAAAACATTTCTCTTTACTGAGAGCGGACTGCTCTTTGATATATATGTTAATGAAATGTGCTCGCATATATAATCCAAATCACTTACCTGGTTATAGCAATCATGATACTTTAAATGGTACTTTTATAATTCATACCAGGGAAGGTTTAGTGTGATACATCACTACTATATAAGTGGAGTCACCTATGATTATTGAGCTCATTCAATGATTTTGTATAACTATTGCCTATGGTATCTCCAATAGACTGTGGTTTAATTAATATCTATATTCTGTATATTTTGGGATGATTACTTAAAGAGATAAGACCTTGTGTGACTTTGAATAACCAGGAGTAATATCCCCCACACACAAGTTAAATTTACTAATCTCTGATATACCCTTTCCACTTGTTTTCCACTATCCATTTGCAGATCATATTCAGGGTTGCATCACAACATACAATATAGTTGGCTCATGTGTACTGCTTTAAACCATCTTTCACATATTCCTCACTATCCATCTACCTCTCTGCATCTGCAACACACATATCACTCCTAATCTCTCCAACTGCTTTATTCCTGTCATTGGGGACCTAATGTATATATTTATGAATCTGTGTGTATGAGTAGGTTTGTAACTCATTTTTCTCATTTGAAGTCTCTCTCTCTCTCTCCAGTGTATATATATATATATATATATATATATATATATATACAGTCTATATATATATATATATATATATATATATATATACAGTCTATATATATGTATATATATATATATATACAGTATGTATATATATATATATATATATACTGTATATAGTGTATATATAAATAAAATACAAACATTTTACATAAATACACATTTTCTATCCTATATTTATTGTGATTAATAATATTTAAATTTGTTACTGGACTCTGCAAAAGAAAAATAATGCATTGTGGTCTTCCATTTCCATGTGAAAATGCTGGATAGCTCTCTTTTAAATACAAAAAAATCGAAATTTTAGTTTTTTTCTTGGTGTTCTATTTTATGCTTTTGGTAAATTCTTAGTATAAATATTCCTGTTATTTCACTGTCTCACTTGTGTAATCAAGGGTATTGCTGCAATGTGGCAAGGCAGCTTTAATAGTGCATAAGATATTCCATACAGCACATTGTTCACAGTGGAAACTTGGTGGCAATTGATATTTGAATTGCAATAGAGCTCTGCAGCAATTCATTTCAATATTCACAGTGTATTAAAATTGAAGGTCATAAGTATACAGTCACATAACAGAATTAGCCTAGTATAAGAATTTATTATTCAGGAATCTGTGCTTTTTATGGATTAAAGTCCTTGAAATTTATGCAATCCATCTCTTTCTTATTTGCTATAGTATATCTCATAATTATTTTGTAAAACTTATTCACGGAGGGTCATAGTTGGATCTTAATGGTTTCCTTCCATATGTTTATATTTTTTTGTTGTTGTATAGCATAGCAATGATAAGTATCTGTATAGAAATAATGACCTAGATTACAAGTTGTGTGGTATGGCTTTACCGCTTAAAAAATTGCCTTTGAGTGCAGAATGGTCAGCTCCTCGATATTACAAGTCACGCGGTATGGCTTTACCGTGATCATTATGGCCTATACCACAACAATCCATTCTGCATTCAAAGACCAGTAGTTATATATTTTGCAAAACAAAAATGTTTCACAAAACCCATAAAAAATATGTTACATAGTACACTAAAACTCATAAACTACACTAGTAACCCCTAAATCGCCATCCCTCTGCATCACAACTAATAAATTAACCTATTAACCCATAAACCGCCGCCCCACATCGTTATTACTAAAATAAACCTATTAACCCCTAAACCACCGTCCCCCCACATCGCTACTACTAAAATAAACCTATTAACCCCTAAACCGCAGCCCTCCAACGTCATGACTACCTAAATTAATCTATTAACCCCTAAACCTAACACCCCCTAACTTTAAATTAAAGTTGCAATATACCAACTACCTTAAAATAAATAAAAACTTACCTGTGAAAAAAATAAAACTTAAGCTTAAACTAAAAAAAAAAAACTAACATTACATTTAAAAACAAAAAATCTCTATAGGCGTAACTAGAAACCACAGGGCCCAGGTGCAAGAATCTAAGCAGGCCCCCCTACAACCCCCCCCCCCGCCCCCACCCACACACACAAAAGGTGAATTTGAGACGTATCTTTTTTTTTTTTTTTTACATTTAACACAGAAAAAAAATGTGAATCAAATTACGTGTCTGCAAAAGGAGTTACCCTGTGCCCACAGTCTGTGAGATGGCCTGACCCCCTATTTATATAGTGACACTGTTTAACCCACCAGTACTGTATATAGTGAGTTAGTGACACCGTCTGTAATCTGCCAGTGAGATGGCTGGCCTGACCCTACCCAGTAATTTATAGAGTGACCACAGTAGTCTGTAACATGGTACAGCCCCCCATACTGTATATAGTGGTACTGTATAGTGACACTGTTTACCCCCCACCCTCCCATGCTGTAGTAACAAGGTCTGCAATTTGCTGGTTCCACAAACATACACACATACATGCATAAATACAGACACAGTCACATACACACACACACACACACATAAACACCAATGGGTAAAAAAGAAACATTAACCCCTGTAGTCAGAGACACTAGGGAGGCATCATTTCCACCCTCAGGGGCCCATTCGCAGTTGCGGACTCTGCACCCCCTGTAGTTTTGCCCCTGCCCTGTTTCCATAATTGTTTTGCGTTCTTGGAAAATCTGGCTAGGGTACAAGCAAATTTAATCTGTTAACCTCTCTCTCAGAATCTTAGTATACAACATTTACTCATAAATATTTGTTAGACACGCTGAAAGTAAGGATTAACCTCTTCTTGCAAGATGAGCAGAGAGTAAAAGTGTATCCTTCCTGCCAATGATGGATTGAGACAGCCTCTTACAGGGATATGAGGATTAACTGTTTCCTTCCAGACAGGAAACCATCCTGTGTTTTCTTTTTTCTTTTTTTTTCAGTGAATATTGATGAAGAAACAATCTCATTAACCAACCACTTGAAAAGAAATTCATTGGTAATAATATAAATACACATTATTGTAATATCAATGCAATAGTACAATTCAAACATAGATAGTATATCAGCTTATCATTGGACCATTACTTCCTACACTCTTTGCCACCTCAGGTGGCAAAGAGAAATCACTAAGAGCTCACTTGCTCTCGGTGATTGACAGTCCCTTCTCTCACGCGATTGGTCATACGAGTGAAGGGGAGGGCATTACACACTCAGCGGAGTGTGTAATGCTGCATAAGAGTCAGTGGACGATCAGATGCAGAGCAAAGAAGGCATGCGGACAACTTCTCAAGCTGAGAAGCTGTCCGCATGCCTTTTAAAACATGGGGTCCAGAGTTGTTTCTAATGTTTATTTAAATATGCTACGTGCACCCATATTTTAAACACAGCACTTGCTCAGATAGCGTAAGGTGCTTGTACCATCTGGTAATCATTCAATTTGTTAATGGCTGACGTAATACAAGCCCCACTGGTGTTCTGAACAGATACAGTATTTAAAATGCTTGTGCACTAAGAAGAACTAGCTATGCTTCACATGCGCATTCAGAGAAAAATGTTAAAGGGACACTGAACCCAAATTTTTTATTTTGTGATTCAGATAGAGCATGCATTTTAAAGCAACTTTCTAATTTACTTCTATCATCAATTTTTCTTCATTCTCTTGCTATCTTTATTTGAAAAAGAAGGCATTTAAGCTAAGGAGCCAGCCAATTTTTGCTTCAGTACCCCGAACAGCACTTGTTTTTTGGTGGGTGAATTTATCCACCAATCGGCAAGAACAACCCAGGTTGTTCACCAAAAATGGGTCGGCATCTAAACTTACATTCTTGCTTTTCAAATAAAGATACCAAGAGAATGAAGAAAATGTGATAATAGGAGTAAATTAGAAAGTTGCTTAAAATTGCATGCTTTATCTAAATGACGAAATAAAAAATTTGGGTTTAGGGTCCCTTTAACACTAAAATAATAATAGTAATAACTTTTACTAGAACCATTTTTTTGCCAATACATGTATATTGCAAAGAAATAATTCATCTACGTGCTTTTAAATTTTGACTGGAATGTTCCTTTTACACAGATTGGTCCACTAAGATTTTATTTGATTTTGCAATAAGATTTTTCAGATGAATGTTAACATATAAACATAAAACAAAATATGTCATTAGCTCTCTTCTTTTTAAATGCTAGAATTTATTGATGATGTTATGCAAACTAAATATTGATTAAGATATGTAGTTTTAGAAACATTGCTTTGGGAATAATTATTTAACCCCTTACCAATCAAGGACATGCAGGGTACGTCCTACAAAAACTGTTAATGACCATGGACGTACCCTGCACGTCCTCAGTGTTTTCAAGCGCGGGAAGTGATTGTGATCGCTTCCAGGCGCTTTCAAAGTATTGCAGTGATGCCTCGATATTGATGTTGCTTTTTTACTTCCTGATTAAACAATCCGTTTGGTGGTCGAGAAATGTGTTGCTGGAGAAAATAAAGCATTGATTTTAAATTTTACCTTGGAAGTTGTCTTGTGTGCTGACCGGGTTCAGCCCTGTCATTTTTCACCGCTTTATGTTGGAAGTTTTCTTCTTAGCTAGTAGAGACAGGAGACAGGAGAACATTGAACTCCTCATTGAAGTACATCCTGGAATCCCTAAACAGTGTACTAGCCGCTGCAGAGTGCTAGCCTGCTCGTAAGCACCAGTCACAGGACGGTGCAACTCTATCTGGTAATCCTAACAATATTTATACCTATTTGGTATGAAATACACTATGAGGCGCCCTCTTCTTTTTTCACCATATTTTTACCCACCGATGCAGAGAGAGCCACTCTGTGGCCCTCTCTGCATCGGCCAGTGATGGTGCCGATTGTTGGTGAGTGAGAGCCATTGCAGGGAGGCGGGTGGGCGGCCCATCATTAGTAAGTTCCGGATCCTGCCTTACTGAAGTGAATGCAGGTGTGCGGCAACATGCGGGGGGGGGGGGGTGAGCTCGGATCTGGGAGAGGGTAGGGTATTGAGGGGGCAGCTACACTACAGAAATTTTTTTTTTTTTGGCAAATAGGTAGAGGGGGAGGGTTAGAGAGCTGTATGTGGGGATCAGGGAGGGTGGGGATAAGGGGGGATCCAAAACTGTACAATCAATATTAAAAAAAAATAATTAAAAAAAATTGCCTTTTATTTTAGTACTGGCAGACTTTCAATTGTGAGGTGTGGGGGAAAGTGCTGTTTGAGGGGGGTCAGGGAGGGATCATGGGTGTGATATGTCAGTTGGGAGGCTGATCTCTATGCTAAAGCTAAAATTAACCCTACAAGCTACTTAACCCCTTAGCTGCTGGGCATAATACAAGTGTGGTGCGCAGTGGCATTTAACGGCCTTCTAATTACCAAAATCAAAGCCAAAGCCATATATGTCTGCTATTTCTGAACAAAGAGGATCCCAGAGAATCATTTACAACTATTTGTGCCATAATTGCACAAGCTGTTTGTAAATAATTTCAGTGAGAAACCTAAAGTTTGTGAAAAGTTAGTAAAAAAGTTAACGATTTTTTTTATTTGATCGCATTTGGCGGTGAAATGGTGGCATGAAATATACTAAAATGGGCCTAGATCAATACTTTGGGTTTTCTACTAAAAAATATATATATATATACATGTGAGGGGTTATTCAGGGATTCCTGATATCAGTGTTATAATGTAACTATCGCTAATTTTTTTTTAAAAAAAGGTTTGAAAATAGCAAAGTGCTACTTGTACTTATTGCCCTATAACTTGCAAAAAAGCAAAGAACATGTAAACATTGAATATTTCTAAACTACGGACAAAATTTTGAAACTATTTAGATTGGGTGTTTTTTGATGGTTTTAGATGTGTAACAGATTTTGCGGGTCAAAGTTAGAAAAAGTGTGTTTTTTCCATTTTTTCATCATATTTTATAAAAAAAAAATTAATAAATTATACGAGAAAAACTGTATATAATATGCGTGGCTACAGTAATTGAGTAGGAGGAAAATTACAGCTAAACACAAACACAGCAAAAATGTAAAAATAGCCCTGGTCCCTAACGGTAAGGAAATTGAAAAATGGTCTGGTCACTAAGGTGTTAATCTTTTTTTTCTTGTTAAAAATTAAAGGAGCAGAATTATGAAATGTATGTTTTCTACAATGTATATAATTAAATGTGATTGATCTAGTATTTTAATTATATTTATCAGATGGCAATTTTAAATAGTGCATGAAGTAAATTTGCCTCCAGTAATTTCTTTAGTCAAAACCAATTGAACAACATCCCACAAAAAAGGAATGATTTTGTGTTATTTTATATTTTAATTCTCATGATGTCATGCCTAATGTCATCTGATTGGTTATAAGAAAAGCAGGAAGGTGTTCTATTAAAGAGACATTATACTCAGTAATTTCCTATACAGTGTTTCTTCTTTCATTATTCATTTTGCCTGCATTATCTGTAATAGCTCTCAAAATTCAGATTTTTTTTTTTATCATACTACCCAAAGAGACTGAAGTGCATTATATGGCATATTCAGTCTTATTCATAATTCTTCTATTTTCTTGTACATAAAAATACATTAACCTTGGTACTCATAGTCCCCTCCTAGCATAGGCCAGCAGTGGGCACTTTATTAAGAGAAAGAAATGCCAACCACAAAGATTTATATACAGTATATATATATATATATATAAAATTAGTTTTATTATCAGGGACCCCAACAGCACATCATCATCATAATTATCATCAAGGCCACTACAAAACACAATTAACACCACAGAGTACTGAAGAATTTGATATATTTTTACTCAAGGTTTGGTGGTCGGATCCAAATACCCTGACCATACCAGAAACCTATATAAAATGAGTACAAGTACATAAGTGTAATTTCTGAAGAAGTCATAGCTTGGGAAAGCATATTCACTGGGTAAAAAGTGTGATCATCGTCCTATGTATGGCTGCAGTTGGCAGTGTCCAGACAGCACTGGATGATCTGAAATGCTCTTTGATGCACAGGAAGGAAAAAAAGATCCATCCAATTCAGAGCAAATCATATGATAAATGTGAAAATGATGAAGAAAGTCCCACAAGTGAATTGAAGCAGCAACTTGGATGAATGAAGACAAGATTAATCTATGATTCCGTATCCAGTTGAAGACATATTTGTTATCTATCTATCTATCTATCTATCTATCTATCTATCTATCTATCTATCTGTTAATAAATAATAAAGATAATATTTGAAAAGAGGGAGGGTAAAATACATAGGGAGGAAATATATTAATATTTTTGTCTTTAATAAAATAGCTGAAAAGGGATCCAAGTACCTTTTTAAGCAGTTATGTTATGTGGCACTTCTGACTTCTTGGGGCCCAAGAGTCCTTTATGAGGATTTTAGATCCTCTAGAAAGACAATTGACCAATCAGGTTCACCTGAAATAGCCCAGACTATTATATAAGGAGAACCTTTGGACATTAGAGGATAAGCATTCCCATTGGGTCCAAGAACAAGTCAGGAAGAAAAGGGGGTAGGAAGATTATAATACATTTCGGGGAAGGAGGGATACCAAGATGAATCTAGCAACAGAGGGGAACTTAGCAAGATGGACATTTGAGTGCTATGGATTTCAGGTAAAACCCTGAATCATGGAGAACAGAGGGACGGTGTAAGCTGCAAGGGAAAGAGAAGCCTGCAGGAATGCATCTATCTATTGCTTACTCTTGGGGATCAGGGTGGCCACTGAAAAAATGACACATTTGACAATTAAGATGAGATGCAAAACGTTTGATAGTGGACCCTTTAAATTTTCCAATATAATGAAAAATGTGTCTGTTTAGTTTCCTGCATTGTGGAAATGACAAGACCCCACCCAATCTGCTAAAGAATTTTCTCCTTATATGCTAATGCTGTACACCAAACACACATGAATAAAGTGTGTGGTAATGTTTGACAGTGTTTTGGATTTGGTACCACCTAAAAGACTGAGGTAACAAACTGCCGAATTATTGTCCATGCATAATAGGTTAAAAATAGGTTTAGAAATTATTATAAAACTATTTATAGTAAAAGCCAATCATAAACTCTGTGTAGTTGATATGGAGATGTTTTTCAGTTAAGGACTATTTGACTTCTGTACCAGAAGGACCACATCTGGCTTCCCAACACAATCTGATGGCATCTGATATATCTAGTCGTTTTACAAAAATAGACTTCCTATTCCCAGCTTTTATATTGGATAACCACACGAGGAATTACTGTATGGATCAGAAAACAAAATAATATTGTGAGAATAGAAAAGGCCTATGTGGCTATTGTGTGTTTTTTTTACTGTATTAAGGCTCGATAATGAAGTAATCTGAAAATATGTCTTGAATCAAGTATGAAAGTAATTGCAATGATTCAAACCAAATCCCCAAAGAAAAGGTATTCTTTCTTTAAAAAAAGGCAGAAATATCGCACTTGATGTTTTTGATCTTTTCTTTTGGGTAGACTTACAGTGACAGATATTGTGCTAGTTTAAAAACTAAAAAGGAGGTATCTGGTGTAAGGGACAAAATAGATGTGTTTGTGTTTACAAGAAGACTTTAACTGTGTAGAGAGAGAAATAATAGTTTAGAGGATTCTTTGTCAGGGTTTTTTCCCTGCTTTGTTTGCCATGTGCTGCTGGCAGCCATTTTACTTACCTCTTACTGAATCTGGTGCAGAGTGTCTGATGCTGCTCATTTCCTGCATGCCCTCTTATGGCCGGACTGGTGTACATCATCTGTGTGAGACAGGTTGCAGTCTCAGTATTGTGATGTCATCACTTATTATTTAAAGGGCCTCTGTTCAGTATGCTTTGCCCTTGCGTTGTCTCAGACCTGTTTGTGAATTCCTGTGTATTACCTGGCTGTCTGACATCCCTCCTGGTTCCTGACTCGGCTCGTCTGACTACTCGCTTTGGCTCCTGACTCGGCTCGTCTGACTACCAGCTCTGGCTTTGACTCCTGGCTTGTTATTTGACTTGTGGACTTTTTATTATTTCTTTGTTATTAATAAAGGTGTGATTATTTTTGCACCTCTCGTCTCAGTCTGATTCCTGGCACCCTGACATTCTTGTAATAAGTTATAAGTCAAATTCAGCCTTGTCTCAACCAAGATACCAAGATCTTGGTAAATGTCCAGCTGAAAAAAGTCCAAAGGTCTGGAAAGTAAATTGCCAGAAGGAATCTTTCTTGGGGAAAAAGCAGGTGCTTGTGGTGGGAATGCTGAATAGGTACATCATTGTATGCAGCACTTAGGTATAATCTTTTAAACTAATTTTTGTCTATGAGAAGGTGAATATCCTCTATTTAGAAGTGGCTATAAGAAAGTAAATGGTTTAACATTCGTAGATTAATGACAGGAAAGAACTGTTCATTTTCTTTTTTATTAGAATCATATTTCTTATAAAAACTGGGTCTACAGATGTTTCATGGGAAGGTTGGAAAGTTCTTCATTTTAAAAATTGAGGTTGGTGGAAGAAATAAATATGGTAATGGGAGAGGATATGACGTGTATGGGTAGATCTGATGTGGCGTGTAAAAGCCAAATTGTTATGGGACAGAACATGGTCATTTGGATTTTATGATTGGCCCATTTTTTCTCTGTCCATTCAGAGTTTTACTGGTTACTACAGTGGGGCAAAAAAGTATTTAGTCAGCCACCAATTGTGCAAGTTCTCCCATTTAAGAAGATGAGAGAGTCCTGTAATTTTCATCATAGGTATACCTCTACTATGAGAGACAAAATGTGGAAACAAATCCAGACAATCACATTGTCTGATGTGGAAAGAATTTATTTGCAAATTATGGTGGAAAATAAGTATTTGGTCAATATCAAAAGTTCATCTCAATACTTTGTTATATATCCTTTGTTGCCAATGACAGAGGTCAAACATTGCCCCATTCATTCTTTCATGTACACGGATCAGTCGTCCTGTTCCCTTTGCAGAGAAACAGCCCCAAAGCATGATATTGCCACTCCCATGCTTCACAGTAGGTATGGTGTTCTTTGGTTGCAACTCAGCATTCTCTCTCCTCCAAACATGACGAGTTGTGGTTCTACCAAACAGTTCTACTTTGGTTTCATCTGACCATATGACATTCTCCCAATCCGCTTCTGGATCATCCAAATTCTCTCTAGCATACTTCAGACGGGCCTGGACATGTACTGGCTTAAGCAGGGGGACACATCTGGCACTGCAGGATCTGAGTCCCTGGCGGCGTAGTGTGTTACTGATGGTAGCCTTTGTTACGTTGGTCCCAGCTCTCTTCAGGTCATTCACTAGGTCCCCCCCATGTGGTTCTGGGATGTTTGTTCACCGTTTTTGTGATCATTTTGACCCCACAGGGTGAGATCTTGCGTGGAGCCCCAGATCAAGGGAGATTATCAGTGGTCTTGTATGTCTTCCATTTTCTAATTATTGCTCCCACAGTTGATTTCTTCACATCAAGCTGCTTGCCTATTGCAGATTCAGTCTTCCCAGCCTGGTGCAGGTCTACAATTTTGTTTCTGGGGTCCTTCAACAGCTCTTTGGCCTTCACCATAGTGGAGTTTGGATTGTGACTGTTTGAGGTTGTGGACAGGTGTCTTTTATACTGATAACAAGTTCAAACAGGTGCCTTTAATACAGGTAATGAGTGGAGGACAGAGGAGCCTCTTAAAGAAGAAGATGCAGGTCTGTGAGAGCCAGAAATCTTGCTTGTTTGTAGGTGACCAAATACTTATTTTCCACCATAATATGCAAATAAATTATTTCCAAATCAAACAATGTGATTGGTAAAACAAGAAAAATCACCAGCGCTCTAGAAGGGACACTAGTATGGGATGCTCAACACCAATGGTGCAATAGGTGTGATGAATTACCAATATTAGTGGGAGTGTTAGTAATCACCACAACAACAGTATAATCGTATATATGGGAGTGCAGCAAGAAGTGGAGATAGTCAGTGTACCCCTGACACTGTAATGATTGGCAATAAAAGAGAAAAAAATCTAAATACTTCTGCGCAGCTTCAAACAGTTATTAACGTATTAAGTCCAATATAATAAAGGAATTTGTTATAGTCTGTGGCAATGAGTCTTTATGAACAATATATATATATGAATGGTATATATTCTGAATGCATATGCGGTATATCCAAGGCATAAAAGAGTATAGTTGTCTTCTTACCGGAGGTTACCTCAATCATATGAGGTAATGTGTAGTCATGTAGTATAGATGTAGGTCTGTGGTCCGCCGCTGTCTGTGCTTGTTCTTTCCGTGCAGCCTTGTGTATGGTAGTCCTGGGTTAGGAACTTCCTGAATCTTGTGCTTGAACAGATCTTGGCAATATGGTAGTCGTCCCGGGGTCTTTCCCAGATGTCTTTATGATGGAGAAAGCGTACAATAGAGAATACGGACAGGAGTCTTACTTCAATACCACTAGCACAAGGAAGGTCCTCCTGCCTCTTAGCAACCAGGGAAAACGTAAAAAGTTTTTACGTTTTCCCTGGTTGCTAAGAGGCAGGAGGACCTACATCTATGCTACATGACTACACATTATCTCATATGATTGAGGTAACCTCCGGTAAGAAGACAACTATACTCTTTTATGTTTTGGATATACTGCATATGAATTCAGAATATATACCATTCATATATATATATTGTTCATAAAGACTCATTGCCACAGACTATAACAAATTCCTTTATTATATTGGACTTAATACGTTAATAACTGTTTGAAGCTGCGCAGAAGTATTTAGATTTTTTTCTCTTTTATTGCCAGACAATGTGATTGTTTGGATTTGTTTCCACATTTTGTCTCTCATAGTTGAGGTATACCTATGATGAAAATTACAGGCCTCTCTCATCTTCTTAAGTGGGAGAACTTGCACAATTGGTGGCTGACTAAATACTTTTTTGCCCCACTGTATATTTATCTAGATTGCAAGTTCCCATGGGAACAGGACCCTAAATTCTCCCTGTATTTGTCTGTTAAAGTTTGTCTTATATTGTAATGTTTCACCATTATACTTTCATCTTTGTACCCATGGACAGCGCTGTGGAATCTGTTGGCACTTTTATAAATAAAGAATAATAATAATTTGTAGATTATTTTATCGTGTATCTTTTATCTTGTCTTGCAATAAAATAATTAAAGATTAGTAAACTTTTGCTAGAGGCAAACTGACAAATAACTATAGCTTAGGTAAGTGGTAGAGGACAGCAGAATAAAAGTTAATAAAATTAATTATTGGATACTTTACTACCTCCCCATAACCTTTTGGAGTATTGCTCTAAGTTAACATTTCACTCTTTACAAAATATAGTGGAAGCATTATGTCCCATAGTAATGACTAACTAACACGCAACAAATAATTTTAAAATAAGTTAAAAAAAATAATGATTAATTAAAAATAATAAACATAGAGGCTAAATGCTTAGTGACCCTTTCTCCTTCCTACACAATAGCAATGTAACCAAAAAATATTGATAATGTGTATCTGTAATCCAAAAGCTATTCTAATAACACATCACATTTTCTATTTGCTCCAAACTTTTTCTTGTTGGAACTAAATTAAACTAATATCTAGAAATTATGGTAATAGCTTCTATAAAAGCAGGTTTGTATTTGCAGTATAATTAGCTTACTGTAATGAAGTTAATCAACATGAAATGTATCTAATGATGGCCCATTTGTGTAGATTGTGATGGTATAAGATTAAAATGCACATAGTAATGTAATGGTTTGGCAAAATCTAATAAGAGAGCTACTTTAATTGTTTTAAAAGTTTGCTTATGTCAAACAGTTTTATGATTCTTTTATAGCACAATTATATAACACCTAATTTAATTATTATTATTAATTATAAGACATCACTTAAAGGGGTATGTAACAGTGCTCCTTAGTTATATGTTAAATTATAGTGAACAAAACAGATTGTGTTAAAAAATAACAAACACTTTACTTGTTTTCTTGCTAAATGAGCAATTAGAAATTCTCATTGTAGCCACCGCCTGCAGCTAGATAAGAAACCAGACATTATGGAACTTAATTTCTATTGTCACATGATTTTTGCAAGAAAAATCCTTTACTGAGCATGGGCAATAAACTGACTGCAGCAAAATTAGCTGTCTCCTTGCAAAACTTCAAAGGAAAAACTGCTACTTTGCATTCCTGTAGAAACCCCAGTCCTATAGTTAGGCGGTGACAGGAAGTAATGGACACTACATAAATAAAGTAAAAAATAAATAAATACAAGCTAAAATCCTTTTAAAATGAGAAATAATACATAGTGCAATGATTTCTATTCAGTATAACCTACTGCTTAGAAAAAAAAAAAAATATTACAACAATGAAAGAAATGTGAAACCCATATCTGAAATGCATAGTTTTGCATGTCAAGTTAGAATCATTTTATGATATATATACACATTTTTGCAAAAATTGTTTTTTAAAGGGCTCTTAACTGTAACAAACAAAGACGTATTGTGAATGAACACGCCTGGTGCAAGAATTGTGGGCTCCACAGACAAAGATATATTACGCTGCCCAATTCAACCAACTTTACCTTACTCTTTTTGCTTCTTGACCAACCTATAGCCAACCTGATGCCAGGAATGGATTATATATATGGCAATCAGCTCTGTGTACAGCAGCATATTAGTAGCCTGAGATCTCATTCACCCATGCAGTTCACACCTGTGGTTATAGAGGTTTTCTACACACTAGGCAATAATTATTACTTTGCATATGAAGAGAGAAGCGCTCTACCAGGAACAAACAACAGCTCATCAGCTAGTTCTATGGCGATTTACCACCCAGGAGCAGCCTCTTTTAGACAAGTGTGCTTTTCACAGAAGAAAACTTTCCTGAAGTATATCAGTCTGATCCCGCCAAGTAAGGTCAGTCCAGCCCCAAAATACCTGGCAATTCTCCTCTGAACAAGGAACTTACAACCCCAGGCGATCGCTAAGGCCTCCTATGGGCCTTGTTTATGTTGAGCAAAAAGAGGCTGCTTCTTGGGTGGTAACTAGCCATAGAACAAGCTATTATGTTATTGTTCGTTCCCAGGTTGAGCGCTTCTCTCTTTTTATTTATTTATAATAATTATTACTTATCTCTCCAACTTATCAGTATCCCAATATTGCAAATGTATAGGTTATTCAAGAAGTCATTCACCACAGCTCATGCCCTCCATATTTTAGTATACAACAGAGGAACTGGTAACAATGGGATGACTAGGGACAATGGAGAGCTTTAGAGGCTGTCAGTGAATATATAGTCCACTGTACTCCCCTTAAGGCTGTGACCAGTCCTGATTGCTGATGCCACAATGTATAAAGCACTTTTTGACCATACTAATATTACCCACTAATCAGTGTCAAGATCAGCATTGCTGTTAAAAGATGAAAACTCCTATTAACCTATTGGATTTGAGAGTTAATATTGGGCATTGTTTGAAAAGAGGGGGACATTACCACAAATATGCTGAACATGATCGTATTGAATTGTCAACTAAAGCAAAAAGAATAGTAAACACAACTTACATAGTGTTAAAAACAAACAATTGTGATGAATGCCGCTTATAAGGGTTTAAATATGTTGACATTAAAGGAAGAGTGTACTGTAACATTTTCTTTATAGACAACTAAAATATATTTTTAAATTAAAGGGATACTAAACCCATTTTTTTTTTCTTTCATGATTCAGATAGAGCATGCAATTTTAAGTAACTTTTTAATTTACTCCGTTATCAATTTTTCTTCATTCTTTTGGTATCTTTATTTGAAAAAGCTAGTATGTTAGCTTACAAGCCGGCACATCTTTGGTTCAGCACCTGGGTAGAGCTTGCTGATTGGTGGCTAAATGTACCCACCAATCAGCAAGCGCTATCCAGGGTTCTTAACCAAAAATGGTCTTCCTCGTAAGCTTACATTCCTGCTTTTTCAAATAAAGATAGCAAGAGAACTAAGAAAATTGTATAATAGGAGAAAATAAGAAAGTTGCTTAAAATTGCATGCTCTATCTTAATCATGAAATTAAAAAAAATAGAGTTTGTATCCCTTTAAGAATCAATTATTTATTTGTTCCATTGTATGTATTGTACAGGTTTAGACCATTTAGTCATGAAAGGTTGTCTATAAGTAATAGAAATGGCTGTATATATGGTGTATAAATAACCATATAATACATTTAGTGATGTAGTTAGATACAAAGGTCTAATTCTATACTTGCTGTTTTTGTTCTGTATGAGATTTGCAGTATAAAACAACCACTTAAGTGGATCTTAAAGTGATCTAGTGTAGTCTCCTACCCTGTCTCCCACACTTCTAGTTTCACTAACAGGCGTCTGCCTGGAGCGGTTCATTGACACATATCTATGTAAAATGTTCTCTCTAATCTGTTTGCAATTATACAGCTTACCTATTGGAGTGTCTTACATTGTGTACAAATAGCTTCTTTACCTTTATATCCGCTTTTGAAATAGCTGTTTTTGCATGTGGTATCCCATCTATATTGAAAATTTCAATACTTAAGTATTGGCTGTTGAAAAGCTATGTAAACATAGCCAGCAGATGACATTTCACTCCTAGGTCCAGATGTTAAAAACATTGATTGAATGTAAAAAAAGGGCGCATACGAGCAATGCTGGCATTTTACTGCAGGGGAAGGCATATTAGAAGTGTGCTTACACGGAGCAAACAGTGCGCTCACCGGAAATAAAATTAGTTTCAGTGTAGGCACGCTTCAAATATTGTTGTGGGGACTGAAGTTTTACTACAACAACACTAACTAGGTCAGGCGATGTTGTCTCGGTAGCTGATAGCTGGTGAGACAAACACGGCCACTACCCTCCTCTCAATCTGTACTTTTCTGCTTTGAACATAACGATCTTGTGTCGATGTGTCCAAATCACAGTGCATGCTATTAGTACTAGCACGCCTTGCCAACTCCCCCTAAATGCCTATAAATACTTCACTCCTAAGCTACACTCCCCCTGCTCCACCATGCTACCTCCCACGACTGCTTACACCTACGTCACGGCTAGCCTACACTCCCCCTGCACCGCTCAGCTAACTCCCCCCTAACCTACACACACCCCGAACTCCAAACTATGTCCCTAATACCGCCTAATCTGACATAATATCTAAACAACACTCCTCTGTAATGCCCATCTAACTTCCTACTATCAAAAAATAACTAAGTATAGTAAACTATACTATACGTTATAAACCTTATTATAACTATAAACCTATGTCGCTAAAATTATCATCAATGTTGAAATAATCTACTTGGTCTATCCGGGGTCCTGGAACTCACATGTGCTTAAATATTAGCCAAATTTGTCACTTAGCATAATATGTATTGTTGATCCAGGTCACATGGTATAGTGTTGATAATCCAATGAGTAAGAGGGGTATTTCTCCTCGTAGTAGGCAACTAATGCTAGTGTCTATGGTTATGTATGTTAATGTCAGACTTGTATTATGTCTGTCAGTATCCATCCTCCTATGTTTAATTTTCATTTGTATCATATTTTGAATGCACAGTTTGCCAAGTGTGAGTTTTTTAGTATCCAAGGAATGCACTTATACACTGTTTATATTACCTGTCTTTTTTAAGGTGCAAATCTACATCATGGCGATATGCAAATTGTTTTGGACACGTAGATGCATGCATTCACCCAACAACACGATAGAACACGTGTTGTTGGGTGAATGCATGCACAGTATTTTAGTGGAAGTGACGCACATCTGTGTACACCAGAACCGGAAGTGACGTCACTTCCGGTAAGTAGAATGACGTTTTGTTTATTTTCGACACACATTAGAATCAAGAATGTTTGTGTGATTTTTGGCTATTTTTTTAAACGAGTCGACACTGGAAGTGATTGTGGATGAGAACTTCCTGGGTCACTGGGTCGCACATAGGATATGATGTAATATTGGCGCCTTTTTGAGACAGGAAATGGGAGGTTACTGTGTGGTTGTTCACTAATTTAAGCACATGTGTTTGTATGCACTATATGTTCTGAGGAAGGAGAGCTTTACTTCCCGAAACGTTAATAAATTTTGACTCCACGTTTGAAAAAATCCTGGTTTGTCTCTGTCTTTTGGTGAAGCTATATATATATAAGCTTGTCATCTTATAAATGTATTGTTAGTCCAATAAAAACAGTATAATTTCTCAATGCAATACTCTTTTTAATTTGATTTATATATATATATATATATATATATAAGAATATGTCATGTGATACTTTGCCTTTATACTGTATTTACATGTAAACCTTAGCTGATTAATTTGACATTATAATCAAACAATTTTAAAGCTGCCTTTGTATATGGATTATATAAATGTATGTTGTAGGGTCAGCGTTCCAGATCTAAGGGTGGTAGATAAATAACTATTTTCAGAGTTAAATTGCAGGGAAAGAAGGTAAAATATGTAAGAAAGAAAGTATTCTAGATTTTTAAAAAAAAACTTTTTTTATGGACAATTCAATTTTGAGTTTAAAATCCCTTTTGAAACTATTGGCGAATATGCTTTGCATACTGTATAATTTATTCCCATTGGCTCATAGAATCAGCTTACACAGCTATATTAGTTATTCGTTAGAAATGAATGTGTAATATACATGATGGTATACCGTATTCTGTTATTAATGTCATGGTATGTCTGTCACACAATTGTATGCACTGTGTATTGCTGGTGCAATACAAAGAGACATAATTATACAGTGTAATGTTATAATATAATACAGCTAATAATGTTTTTACAAATACTCATGTTTTCTAATTTATTTGTCTGTTTGTGTTTTAGTGCAGATGAAAGATTTGATGCAACTTTTCACACTAATGTTTTGGTGAATTCTTCAGGTGCCTGTCAATATATCCCACCAGGTAAAACCCAAAACACTTTTTTTCATGAATTATTGTTAGTTATACAATGAGTAGTTGTTTTAATTATTAATTTTAATAACAACACTATTTAATAAGCTGTCTAGTAATATAGGAAAAAAAGTTACTACAGTGCTGCAAAAGGAAGAGTTCTGAACTGGTAAAATGGTAAGATAGTGAGATAATCCTTACAAATGTATATAGAGGTACAAAGGTTTTTATCCAAACTGCTTGGGACTAGAAAAAGTTTGGATTTAAAGGGACAGTCTACACCAGAATCTTTATTGTTTTAAAATGTAGATAATGTATTTATTACTCATTCCCCAGTTTTGCATAACCAACACTGTTATATTAATATACGTTTTACCTCTGTGATTAACTTGTATCTAAGCATCTTCTGACATCCCCCCTGATCACATGACTTCTTATTTATTATCTATTGCCTTGCATTTTAACCAACTAGTGCTGTGTTCTGCTGACTCTTAAATAGCTCCAAGGGCATGAGCACAATGTTATGAAAAGCAAACAAAAAAAGCATATGATAAGAGGCTGTCTGTAGTGGCTTACAAACAGGCAGAAATTTAGAGGTTTAAATGTTATAAAGTATATTAATATAACAATGTTGGTTGTGCAAAGCTGGGGAATGGGTAGTAAAAGCGATTTCTATCTTTTTAAACAATAACAATTTTAGTGTAGACTGTCCCTTTAAGAATAGTTTGGATTTTGGAATATTTGTATATTTGCATTTGTAAAATGGGACAGCTGGGAGAGGGACCAAGTATAAACAACATCTTGGGCACAAAGTATTAAGAAAATGGAGATAAAACACCCCTGAACATGTTTTTGGGGAGTGATTGAAAGGCCCTGCTCTCACCCGATTGGTAGTGTTAGAGCAGGGGTTGGTGTTGCACAAGCAAATGCTTGTGAAATCATAAATTCAGGCAGTGAATGTGCTGTGTCTGCATCTTGTTTGCCACAAAGATGGGTGGATAGGTTTACAAGTTGGAACCCTTGTCTGCCAGCAAATGAGTACATGGGGCTGCTTATGTCATTTAGGCAATATGTACAGCTTATAGCTTACACCTGAAGGTTATTTTATATCACTTTAAAGGGACATGAAACCCAATTTTTTTCTTTCATGATTTAGAAAGAGCATACAATTATAAACAACTTTCTAATTTACTTCTATTATCTAATTTGCTTAATTCTCTTGATTTTCTTTGCTGAAAAGCATATCTAGATATGCTTAGTAGCTGCTGATTGGTAGCTGCACATAGAGGCCTCCTGTGATTGGTTCACCGTGTGCATTGCTATTTCTTCATTAAAGTATATCTAAAGAATGAAGCAAATTAGGTAATAGAAGTAAATTGGAATGTTGTTTAAAATTGTATTCTCTACCTTAATCATGAAAGAAAATGTTTGGGTATAGTGTCCCTTTAATACTGATGTATACATAATACCATCAGAGAGATAGTACAGTACTTTAACCAGAAAAATACAAATTGTTGTTGTAAATAAATACAGGCTCTCATTAGCGTTTTAGAGCACAAAAAAACAAACCAAAGATACAGGCAGAGAAAATTGTGACTTGCGGGGTAAAATTTTAAAATAAAAGTTTAATTTCTAATCATTTTATTTTTAACACAGCTTTATTTTGCAGTGAGCATAATTCCCCAAATCAGGAATTCAAAAATCCATAATTATTCAGAAATATAGACTTTTTCCTTAATATTTTTAAAAAATGAAATTAATAACTTTTGGTGCTTTTTTTTTCTTTTAATTTTTGGGCACAGTGATCTAAAGCTCCCTTTTCTGGTGAGATTATCTAAGCAATCTCGTCAGTACTACTAGACCCTGCAAGGAATATTACAAAAGCAAATTTTAGCTTTAAAACTGTTTATGTAACTATGCAGAATTCTGGATGTGAAGGAAAGACATAAACTTTGCAATATAATGCTCAACAAAGTCCCCAAAAGATTTTGTGTGATTTTTTTTTCTTCTCCATGTCTGATGATTTTTTATTATCAAGCTGTTAGGAGGAACATTTTTAGTGTAGGATATTTATATCCCATGTAAGATAGTAGCCACAGCTTTTTCGTTTTTAACAATATTGATTTTTTTTTTAATTTCCACTACATAAAATGTTTGTTTTTTTAGGAAATGACATTTTTTTAACATTACACTGTACTCTACATGTTTAGTTCTAAAAAATAAAATGATATATTTAGACATGTATATGTATGTATCTCTGTTATCTCCGTTAAAGCCCTTTGCTTGCCTTTTTTTTCGGTCCTTATATCTTTGAGCCCTTATTACTTTTTTTTGTGCAATATTTTTTTTAAATAATTATTATTAGATGGTGTTATTTTAAGTATAACTGTACATTATAATGTATTTTTGAAGTGTTTTTGGGACACTTTTTTGTTTCGCAAAACAGTTAACCAGAGCTCCGAGGTTGCGCTAACCCAACACGCGTTAACGTCAACTGCTCTCAAGCAAACGCGTTTACTTTTAATTTGCAATATGAGTAGCAAACCTGGCACTCGCAAACACCCGAGATCAACCCCTTTTTGCTCGCATGTAACAGTTAGTGCTTCACTAGCAAATAATGTAGTATTTTTGGAACAGCCAATAGAATGCTAGCTCAATCCTATTGGCTGATTGCATCAGCCAATAGGATTTTTCCTACCTTAATTCCGATTGGCTGATAGAATCCTATCAGCCAATCGGAATTCAAGGGACACCATCTTGGATGACTTCATTTAAAGGAACCGTCATTCGTCGGGTAGTCGTCGGTCTGGATGGATGCTCCGCTTCGGATGTCTTCAAGATGGAGCCACTCCTCATCGGATGGATGAAGATAGAAGAGGCCGCCTGGATGAAGACTTCTGCACGTCTGGAGGTCCTCTTCTGCCCGGATCAGTTGAAGACTTCTGCCCCTCTGGAGGACCACTTCGGCCCGGTTGGGTGAAGACGTCTCAAGGTAGGGTGATCTTCAAGGGGGTAGTGTTAGGTTTTATTAAAGGGGGATTGGGTGGGTTTTAGAGTAGGGTTGGGTGTGTGGGTGGTGGGTTGTAATGTTGGGGGGGTATTGTATTTTTTTTTTTACAGGTAAAAGAGCTGATTACTTTGGGGCAATGCCCTGCAAAAGGCCCTTTTAAGGGCTATTTGTAATTTAGTATAGGGTAGGGATTTTTTTTTATTTTGGGGGGCTTTTTATTTTATTAGGGGGATTAGATTAGGTGTAATTAGTTTAAAATTTTTGTAATTATTTTATTATTTTTTGTAATTTAGTGGGGTTTTTTTCGTACTTTAGTTTATTTAATTTAATTGAATTTAATTGTAGTTAGTTTAGGTAATTAATTTAATGATAGTGTAGTGTTAGGTGTAATTGTAATTTAGGTTAGGATTTATTTTACAGGTAAATTTGTCTTTATTTTAACTAGGTAGCTATTAAATAGTTAATAACTATTTAATAACTATTGTACCTAGTTAAAATAAATACAAAGTTGCCTGTAAAATAAAAATAAACCCTAAGATAGATACAATGTAACTATTAGTTATATTTGTAGCTATCTTAGGGTTTATTTTATAGGTAAGTATTTAGTTTTAAATAGGAATAATTTATTTAATTGTAGTAATTTTATTTTGTTTTATTTAAATTATATTTAAGTTGGGGGGGTTAGGGTCAGGGTTAGACTTAGGTTTAGGGGTTAATACATTTAATATAGTTGCGGCAACGTTGGGGGCGGCAGATTAGGGGTTAATAAATGTAGGTAGGTATCGGCGATGTCAGGGACGGCAGATTAGGGGTTAATAAAATTTAACTAGTGTTTGCGAGGCGGGAGTGTGGAGGTTTAGGGGTTAATATATTTATTGAAGTGGCGGCAATGTCCAGTCGGCAACTTTATTTAAATGTTTGCGATGTGGGGGGGGGGGGGGCTCGGATTAGGGGTTAATAGGTAGTTTATGGGTGTTAGTGTACTTTTTAGCACTTTAGTTAAGAGTTTTATGTTCCGGCGTTAGCCCATAAAACTCTTAACTACTGACTTTTAAATGCGGTAGGAGTCTTGACAGGAGAGGGTCTACCGCTCACTTTCTCCAAGACTCATAATACCGACGTTAGGCAAATCCCATTAAAAAGATAGGATACGCAATTGACGTAAGGGGATTTGCGGCATGCTTGAGTCGCGGAAAAAAAGTGAGCAGTACACCTGTACCTGCCAGACTCGTAATACCTGCGGGCGTTAAAAAGCAGCGTTGGGACCTCTCAACGCTGCTTTTTAAGGCTAACGCAAGACTCGTAATCTAGGCGATTGAAAACACAATTTAACTACCTGTGCCCAGGCGGTAATTTTTTTCTGTATTCATCTTTTTGTGTTCTTGAAGACCATCTTGGGAGCCTCTTCTTTAGAAACATATCATAAAAGAAAATAAAAATCATAAATATTTAAATTATATGAAATAAAAATCCTTTGCAATAAACTTTTATTATTTATTTTTCCAATTTTCCTGTAATTTAATTTTGAAAATGGTGGCTTTTCTATTCTGTTAAAAGTAAGAGTGCAGACTCCAGACTAAATACTGTAATATTCTATGCAGCCGTTGGCTGCATTCTCTAGTGACCCATTTATAACTGTCCTTAATTGGCCTCAGAGGAAAAAGAAACCTAGGTTACAGCATGGTGGCAGCCTTTTCTCTATGGACACTAAAACGTTAGATTATAAAAAGAGAGTATTTTGTGCATAAAATCCAATCTTTATTTCAAAACTTTAAAAAGTTACGATTCACAGCAAACATCAAGTGGAGCGCAGCACAGACAGGCTTACTCGTTTGGCTTGAAGCCTTAATCATAGCCTAATGCAGACAATCTGACATTCAGTTTAAAAAGGTAACATAACATTACTATAGGTTGCAAAAAAGCACACTCCTCTCCTGGACAAGTAATTAACCCTTTGGATACAATGTGGCACTTAACTCTGAATGGTTCAAATAATTAATAAATATCCCTGTATAATAGAAATTGTTAACCACTTATACATTGTACACCTAAAAGTAACATTTAATACGTATTAATAATAACAGATCTGAAAAAGGAAAATTATATACAAAATAGATACAAAGTAAATTCAAGGTCATATTTACATTTACAATTAATGAAACCCATACGGACATCTGAAAAAAAAGTGGGGGGGAGAAGCCAATGTAATTGGATCTGAATATGGAGGGTATCAATGTACCACTCGCTCACACACCCCAAATCTAAATAAATAGTAAATGCACCATTGAAAAGTAATATAGGAATGTAGAGTAAGGCAAAGCAATCTATTCCCAATAATTCATAATATCATATCTGGAGTTTAACTCAGGCGGTACCCGGGTCTTCAAAGTCAATATCCAGTATGCCTCATGTTTCACCTAAAGTAAATGCAGATCACCCCCTGTTTTTAGTTTGTGGACCCTCTCAAATATGGCACACCATCTAAAAGTTTTAATTCGCCATTATGTTCCATCACAAAATGTTTAACCAAGGGAGTGGAGGATCTACCTACATTAATGGGTGAAAAGTGGTCCCTAATTCTAGAATTTACATTCCTACTCCTGAGTCCTACATACTGGATCGCACACGGTGTGCAACAAATCAAATAGATTACATTAGCTGTGGTACAATTCATACAAGATTCAATCTTATATGTCTTGTTTGTGACAAAAGAATTGAAGTCCTTGGTTACTTGTACACATTCACAAGGTTTACACCTTTTGTGACCACATTTGTACATACCCCTGTGTTGTAACCAGGAGTTATAACGTGTCTCAATGGATCTGAGTTGGGTGGTGGATAGAATAGACCCTAAAGTAGTGCACTTTCTATATAAACACCTGAGATCTTCATTCACCAAATTCACCACATGGTCATCTGCACTCAGCAGTGGAAAATGTTTACGCACAATGGTGCATATGTCTTGGTACTGTGTACTATAGTTTGTTACAAATGTCACTCCTTAAGTTTTCATTTTTTCCTTACTCTAGACTCTTGATCACATAGTAGATTCTCCTTAGAATATGATTTATTTTTTAATTTTTTTTTTTTTTATTGAGATTTAATTTAAGGCATATAAAAAATAAATGTCTGGTCAGAGTGTACCAAGAAGTAAGTCCACGGCATCATCAATTACTGTTGGAAATATCACTCCTGGCCAGCAGGAGGAGGCAAAGAGCACCACAGCCAAGCTGTTAAGTAGCACTCCCCTTCCCACAACCCCCAGTCATTCGAAAGAAGGAAAATTGAGAAAAAGTAATAACACAAAGTGTAGAGGTGCCTGAGGTTTAAGTGAAAAATAACTGTCTCAATAAAGGGTGGGGCCGTGGATTCACCATATCCGGAAAGAAAGAAATGTATCCGGTAAGCATAAATTTTGTTTTCTTTCTTAAGATATGGTGAGTCCACGGCATTATCAATTACTGTTGGGAATCAATACCCAAGCTAAAGGACACAGATGATTAGGGAGGGACAAGACAGGTTACCTAAACAGAAGGCACCACTGCTTAAAGAACCTTTCTCCCAGAAGAAGCCTCAGCCAAGGCAAAAGTATCAAATTTGGAAAATTTGGAAAAAGTATGCAGAGAAGACCAAGTCACCACCTTGCAAATCTGTTCCACAGAAGCTTCATTTTTGAAAGTCCAAGAAGAAGAGAGAGCCCTAGTGGAATGAGCTGTTATTCTCTTAGGAGGCTGCTGTCCAGCAGTCTCATAGGCCAAATGAATTATACTTCTCAACCAGAGAGAAAGAGAAGTAGCTGTAGCTTTCTGACCTTTACGTTTCCCAGAGAAACAGACAAACAGGGCAGAAGACTGGTGAAAATCCTTAGTCTGTAGGTAGAATTTCAGAGCATGCACAACATCCAGGTTGTGTAACAAACGTTCCTTATGAGAAGAAGGATTAGGACATAGAGAAGGAACAACAATTTCCTGATTAATATTTCTATCCTGAACTGTAATGCTCATGGTATATTCCACTATCAGACCAAACTTGGCCAGTAGTCTTCTTATCCCGGCGTTAAGTGGAATAATAGGAAATATTCCAGAGCAGAGAGAGAGTTTGTAAAATGAGGTAAGCAGTACTCACAGCAGACAGGGCAGTACTCAGCAGCAACAGGAAGGTAATCCAGCAGTATGGCAGTTCAGGGGTAAACCAATAGAAGGACAGGGAACAGGCAGGAGTCAGCAATAAAAGGATATCCAGCAGTATAACAGTTCAGGGGTAAACCAATGGTCAGACAGGCAGAGTTCATCAACAGTTAAGCAATCCAGCAATGCAGAGGTTAAGGCAAGCAGAGTAGTCAAAACAGGCAGAGTTAATCAACGGTAAAGCAATCCAACAATTCAGGGGTTAAGGCAAGCAGAGTAGTCAAAACAGGCAGAGTTCATCAATGGTAAAGCAATCCAGCAATTCAGGGGTTAAGGCAAGCAGCATAGTCAAACAGGCAGAGTTCATCAATAGTAAAGCAACCCAGCAATGCAGAGTTTAAGACAAGCAGCGTAGTCAAACAGGCAGAGTTCACCAGCAGTTAAGCAGTCCAGCAATTCAAAGGTTAAGGCAAGCAGAGTAGTCAAAACAGGCAGAGTTCAGCAACAGTGAATTAATACAGCAATTAAGCACACAGATATACAGCACCCAGGAGCACAAGAAGTAACACCTATACTTGGGCACAGGTGAGAGAGACTGAGGCCTTTACATAGGGAAGACAGGGCCAGCAGTGATGATGTCATCACCGTGCTGCAGTTACACTGCCGTATCCCTAGCAACAAGAGGAGTGCCTGTGTCCATGGCAATGGCCACAGCAGAGCAGAGGAGCAGCATGACAGAAACTACTTTAGGAAGTAAACCTAACTTAGTACGAAGCACCACTTTATCAGCATGAAAGATAAGATAAGATGAATCATACTGCAAAGCTGAGAGTTCCGAGACTCTCCAAGCAGAAGAGGTAGCAACAAGAAACAAAACCTTCCAAGATAACAACTTAATATCTATGGAATGCTTTGGCTCAAACGGAGCCTGCTGCAAAACTTTAAGAATGAGGTTAAGATTTCAAGGAGGAGAAACCGACTTAAACACCTCATCCCCATCCTATCTCTGTTGACAACCATGAAGAATATGAGGTCAGCAGCATTATTGACTTTCGTATGTCCAGGGGCTGCATACAGTATTTGGTTCACTGGAGGTGCTACAGTCCGGAGGAGCGTTCATTGGTTCCCTCCTCTGATGTTCATGCTTCTGCCCTCCTTTGTGCCTTCCATGCCCGTTTCCCCAATAAGCCTTTTGTCCTCCCACGGGGAGGGATCGTTGAGGGGAGGGTATGGTCAGAGTTTTTTCCCTGCTTTGTTTGCCATGTGCTGCTGGCAGCCATTTTACTCACCTCTCTTGCTGAGTCTGGTGTAGAGTGTGTGATGCTGCTCATTTCCTGCATGCCCTCTAATGGCCAGACTGGTGTACATCATCTGTGTGAGACAGGTTGCAGTCTGAGAATTGTGATGTCATAACTTATTATTTAAAGGGCCTCTGTTCAGTATGCTTTGCCCTTGCATTGTCTCAGACCTGTTTGTGAGTTCCAGTTCCTGTGTATTACCTGGCTGTCTGACGTCCCTCCTGGTTCCTGATCCTTGGCTTGTTCCTGACTCTGCTGTTCTCCTTGTTCCTGATTCCGGCTTGTCTTACTACTTTCTTTGGCTCCTGACTCGGCCTGTCTGACTATTTGCTTTGGCTCCTGACTCAGCTTGTCTGACTACTAGCTCTGGCTTTGACTCCTGGCTTGTTGTTTGACTTGTGGACTTTTTAATATTTTTTGTTATTCATAAAGGTGTGATTATTTTTGCACTTCTCATCTCAGTCTGATTCCTGGCACCCTGACACAGTGTGATCTTAATGTTCTCCATAGCGATCAATCCTCCTCTCCTTCAGATAGATACAGTCAGGGGATTTACCTGGATAACCGGGGGGGGGGGGGTATTGGAGGTCCAGCTAGGCCGCCACATTGACTTCCAACAGTCCAGTCTAGTGCTCTATCCTGGGTCTAATTAAAAAATAAAAGTATTTTCTGGTTCAACAATATGTCATATATATTATTCTGTTGCTTTTAGGTCAGGATTTTTATCATATCAGCAGATAATTGGCAGATTATCTTTCTCCAGTGCAGAGCCTCTAGTTTATGCGACCTGTCCTGGCTGCCGCCCAGACACCCCCCCTTCTTAGAATATGATTGAACAATATGCCTCGCTCTCTTCACATCTTTTAGGGGATATTTCCTTTCTTTTAGCCTTTTCTAAAAAAGGTCAGCTTCATTGTTGAAATCACTATCCCTAGTACAATTACGTCTGAGGCGAGTAAACTGATACAAATTTAGGGTGACAGATATTCCCATGAAGTAATGAGTTCCCTGATATTGGTTTTCGAAACACCTTCGATGCCACCCTGCCATTATCATCTCCCTGTAGGGTGAGGTCCAAAAAATGTATCTCTTTAGGGCTGTATTCGAAGGTAAAGCGAAGGCAAACATCATTACAATTCAACCAATCCACAAAATTCTGAATTTCTTTCTCTGTACCTGACCATATAAACAGTAGGTCATCAATAAAACATTTGTACACATGAATGTATGATCTGAAGGGGTTTATGTCTCCAAAGATGTGAACAAATTCCCACCAGCCTAGGAATAAAATTGCAAATAAGGGAGCAAATTTAGCTCCAATGGCTGTACCACATCTTTGGAGATAGAACGTCTCCTCAAAGAGAAAGAAATTGTGAGTTAAAATAAAAATAACAACCCTTAGAATAAACGACTGGAAATCTTCTAAAAAATCAGTGAAATTGTGAAGGAAAAAAAATTGCCTCAACACCTTTATCATGGGGTATTAAGTAATACAACAATACCACATCAATCGTTAGCCAAAGAAACCCAGAATCCCAATTAACCTCCTGCATGATTTTAAGTACATGTTTGGTATCCCTTAAATATGATGCAAGAGGGGTCACTAATGGTTGAAGTAAGGAGTCTAGCCACTGGGAAAGGTGTTCCAGAAGGGAATCAATCCCACTTACTATAGGGCGGCCTTTAATGTTAGATTTACTTTTAGGCACTAAAACTTTACACTTATTTGTTATTAATAAGTGAGGCCTCCATTTGAAAAAGGCTCATGTGGGAGCTGAAACTTTATGGCTTAGGGACTTTGTTTGTATTGTATCTTGCAATATAAAAGGCTTGATGTTTACAATCCTGTTTCTGTACACCCCACATACGCTGTCTGAGTAGGGTTCTACAGTGAGTCTGGATGAAAATAATAGCAGTGCACCAGGAGGTTGCATTTGTTGGTGTGTGCCATTTCCCATGTGGTGATATATATATATATATATATATATATATATGTATGTTTGTGTATATATACAGTATATATATATATATATATATATATATATATATATATATATATATACATATATATATACAGTCATGGCTGAAAATATTGGCATCCCTGCATTTCTGTCAGATAATGCACCACTTCGCCCAGAAAATTGATGCAATTACAAATGTTTAGGCATTTTCATGATTATTTCTTTTGTTTGTATTGGTATGACACAAAAAAGTTGGGAAAAAAAGCCAACTCGGATACATTCCACGCAAAACTCCAAAAATGGACTGGACAAAATTATTGGCACCCTCAATGTAATATTTAGTAGCACACCCCTTGGAAAAAAATAACTGAAAACTATTGCTTCCTGTAACCATCAATGAGTTTTTTTACACTTCTCTACTGGAATTTTGGACCACTCTTCTTTCCCATATGCTCCAGGTCTCTCAGATTGGAAGAGTTCCTTTTTCCCAACTGCTGTTTTGAGATCTCTCCACAGGTGCCGCACCCGGGTGACACCCTCCAGGGGGTGACACCAAAAAAAAAAAAAATGTTATTGAAATTCAAAGAAATACAATGTTGAGATGCATAGATATTTTTTTTTTAATAGAGGAGCTGGCATTTGTGAACATTGGTGGGACTGGGGAAGTTGTAGACAGACATTTTTTTTGCCCCTTGAGCCAGTGCTGCAATTTCAACATAGTTTTCCCGGCTGCTTTTGCTTGTTTGTACTTTGCTTCTCCCCTGCCCAATTTCTCTATGAATGTTGTGGGCATGCCGTGGGGCTTGCAAAGCTGCGCTGCTAGCCTAAACCTGCCTGCCTATCTGTGCTCACTGCTCAGTGACATGTGGAGCAGTGGAGTCACTCACTGCTGTGCTGTCTCTCTAAATGGGAACTGGCAAATCATGAGGGGATGCCTGGCACCTGACCGCATGACTGTTTGACACTGTCTTTAAAGTGAAGGAGCCACGTATGATGCCCACCAGACCATTACGGTTACGGTACACTAAGTGCACACTGAACAGGTAGGAGGGCGGGCGGGGGTCTGGGGGTGGGCAGACTGCAGAGGTTATTGGCTATAAGAAGCGGTAGGCACGCGGCCCGGGGCTGTGCACTGACAGACTTGGAACAGAGTCAGAGAGCAGAATTTTCATAGTTTGCGCGCCTAAACCTTTTCTTCAGTGATTTATTTTAGAGTGCTCTGTTTATCTTTCATTTGATGCTCTGCTGAGCCAGGGAGCAGCTCTAGGCATGTGATTTATAATTAATGCAGTGCAGTTTACATATTTTGTAAGTGTGTGTCTGAGTTTTTGTGTGTGTGTGTGTGTCTCAGTGTCTTTGTGTGTGTGTCTGAGTGTGTTTCAGAGTGTTTGTGTGTGCATCTGAGTATGTTTTTAAGTGTGTCTGAGTGTTTGTATGTGTGTGTGCCTGTGTTTTTGTGTGTGTCTGCTTTCTGGGGGGGGGTGACACCATAACTTACCGCACCGGGTGACACCAACCCTAGTGACGCCACTGTTTAGCCTGTCCACAGCACATTCTCCCAAAATGATTTTGGCTCCCTCAGATAAGTTTAGGCAAACTCCAATCTGGCTTTTTTATGTTTCTGTGTCAGCAGTGGGGTCCTCCTGGATCTTCTATCTATGTCCATTTTCTTTCAGATTGTGAGTATAGTGAGAGCTGAAACATTTGTACCATGTGCCTGAAGGTCAGCTTGAATTTGTCTGGAAGTTGATTGAGGTTCTTTATCCACCATTCAAACAATCCATTGTTGCGAATTTTTGATTAAATTTTCTCTTTCTTCCACATCCAGGGAGATTAGCTACAATGCCATGGGCTGTAAACATCTTGACAATGTTGCGCACAGTGGACAAAGGAACATTAAGATCTCTGGAGATGGGCTTGTAACCTTGAGATTGTCCATGCTTTTCCAAAAAATTTTGTTCTCAAATCCTCAGATATTTCTTTGCTGCTCTTTCTGTTCTCCATGCTCAGTGTGGCACACAGAGACACACAACAGAAAGGTTGAGTCAATTTTTCACCATTTTAACTGGTTGCCGGTGTGATTTCTATATTGTCAGCACCTGTTAATTGATACAGGTGAGTTTAATCACAAATTACATGAGCATCACAAACATGGATTTCAATTATTTCGTACATTTTTGAGGGTTTTGCGTGGAATGTGTCAGATTTGACTTTTTTCTCTCCACTTTTTTGTGTCATACCAATACAGGGAGTGCAGAATTTTTAGGCAAATGAGTATTTTGACCACATCATCCTCTTTATGCATGTTGTCTTACTCCAAGCTGTATAGGCTCAAAAGCCTACTACTAATTAAGCATATTAGGTGATGTGCATCTCTGTAATGAGAAGGGGTGTGGTCTAATGACATCAACACCCTATATCAGGTGTGCATAATTATTAGGCAACTTCCTTTCCTTTGGCAAAATGGGTCAAAAGAAGGACTTGACAGGCTCAGAAAAGTCAAAAATAGTGAGATATCTTGCAGAGGGATGCAGCACTCTTAAAATTGCAAAGCTTCTGAAGCGTGATCATCGAACAATCAAGCGTTTCATTCAAAATAGTCAACAGGGTCGCAAGAAGCGTGTGGAAAAACCAAGGCGCAAAATAACTGCCCATGAACTGAGAAAAGTCAAGCGTGCAGCTGCCAAGATGCCACTTGCCACCAGTTTGGCCATATTTCAGAGCTGCAACATCACTGGAGTGCCCAAAAGCATAAGGTGTGCAATACTCAGAGACATGGCCAAGGTAAGAAAGGCTGAAAGACGACCACCACTGAACAAGACACACAAGCTGAAACGTCAAGAAATATCTCAAGACTGATTTTTCTAAGGTTTTATGGACTGATGAAATGAGAGTGAGTCTTGATGGGCCAGATGGATGGGCCCGTGGCTGGATTGGTAAAGGGCAGAGAGCTCCAGTCCGACTCAGACGCCAGCAGTGGTACAGGAAGAAGTCTGCATCCTTCAAGAAAAACATGATTTTCAATGCTCCATCACACGCGTCCAAGTACTCCACAGCGTGGCTGGCAAGAAAAGGTATAAAAGAAGAAAATCTAATGACATGGCCTCCTTGTTCACCTGATCTGAACCCCATTGAGAACCTGTGGTCCATCATCAAATGTGAGATTTACAAGGAGGGAAAACAGTACACCTCTCTGAACAGTGTCTGGGAGGCTGTGGTTGCTGCTGCACGCAATGTTGATGGTGAACAGATCAAAACACTGACAGAATCCATGGATGGCAGGCTTTTGAGTGTCCTTGCAAAGAAAGGTGGCTATATTGGTCACTGATTTGTTTTTGTTTTGTTTTTGAATGTCAGAAATGTATATTTGTGAATGTTGAGATGTTATATTGGTTTCACTGGTAAAAATAAATAATTGAAATGGGTATATATTTGTTTTTTGTTAAGTTGCCTAATAATTATGCACAGTAATAGTCAAGTGCACACACAGATATCCCCCTAAAATAGCTATAACTAAAAACAAACTAAAAACTACTTCCAAAACTATTCAGCTTTGATATTAATGAGTTTTTGGGTTCATTGAGAACATGGTTGTTGTTCAATAATAAAATTAATCCTCAAAAATACAACTTGCCTAATAATTCTGCACTGCCTGTACAAACAAAAGACATAAACATTTTTTTTTTATGTGACAGCACTCAAAAATTGACCCTTTGCTAAAATGTAAAGTAGTGAGTGTACTGCCTGTATAACAGTGTAAATTTGCTGTCCCCTCAAAATACCTCAACACACATCCATTAATGTCTAAACTGTTGGCAACAAAAGTGAGTACACCCCTAAGTAGAAATATCCAAATTGGGCCCAATTAGCCATTTTGCCTCCCCAGTGTCATGTGACTCGTTAGTGTTACAAGGTCTCAGGTGTGAATGGGGAGCAGGTATGTTAAATTTGGTGTTATTGCTCTCACACTCTCTCATACTGGTCACTGGAAGTTCAACATGGCACCTCATGGCAAAGAACTCTCTGAGGATCTGAAAAAAAGAATTGTTGCTCTACATAAAGATGGCCTAGGCTATAAGAAGATTGCCAAGACCCTGAAACTGAGCTGCAGCACGGTGGGCAAGACCATACAGTGCTTTCACAGGACAGGTTCCACTCAGAACAGGCCTTGCCATGGTCGACAAAGAAGTTGAGTGCACGTGCTCAGCATCATATCCAGAGGTTGTCTTTGGGAATATATACGTATGAGTGCTGCCAGCATTGCTGCAGAGTTTGAAGGGGTGGGGGTTCAGCCTGTCAGTGCTCAGATCATATGCCGCACACTGCATCAAATTGGTCTGCATGGCTGTCGTCCCAGAAGGAAGCCTCTTCTAAAGATGATACACAAGAAAGCCCACAAACAGTTTGCTGAAGACAAGCAGACTAAGGACATGGATTACTGGAACCATGTCTTGTGGTCCGATGAGACCAAGCTAAACTCCATGCCCAAGAGGGTTAAGGCAGTGCTGGAAAATAATGGTGGCCACACAAAATTTTGACACTTTGGGCCCAATTTGGACATTTCCATTTAGGGGTGTTCTCACTTTTGTTGCCAACAGTTTAGACATTAATGGCTGTGTGTTGAGTTATTTTGAGGAGACAGCAAATTTACACTGTTATACAGGCTGTACACTCACTACTTTACATTGTAGCAAAGGGTAATTTCTTCAGTGTTGTCACATGAAAAGATATAATAAAATATTTACAAGGGGTGTACTCACTTTTGTGAGATACTGTATATATATATATATATATATATATATATATATATATATACACAGTACTGTGCAAAAGTCTTAGACCACCATTAGATTTGTTAATTTAGCAAAGTTTTAATGACCATCCATATTTATTTTTCAGTCTCTTTATTAAGATACAAACAGAAAATACAGGAAATATGTACTCAAAATATAGAAAAAATAAAATTTTCAGAACAAAATGGCTTCTTCAGACAAAAGTCATCTTGAACTTTTATGGTGAGACTGTCCTGAGGTTTTCTGAAGTAATCTTCTGGTATATTATACCAGGCTTTTTTCAACACTTCCCAGAGTTCTTCTTTAGATTTAGATTGTCTTTTATTTCTCTCTCTGCCCAGGTGACCCCATACTGCCTCTATAATATTCAGGTCTGTGGAGGCTTGTCCATGAGTGTTAGTGTTTTATCAGCTGTTTTTTCTCTCCAAATAGGATTTCACTGCATTACCTCTGTGCTTGGGATCATTATCATGCTGAAAAATAAAGCCATTCCCAATCAGGCACTTTCCAGAAGGAATGGCATGATGAATTAAAACCTATCTGTACTTTTCAGCATTCATGATCCTATCAATTCGGACAATATCACCAAAAACACTACTGGCAGAAATGCAACTCCAAATAAGGACACACCCTCCACCATGTTTCACTGAAGGCCGCAAACACTCATTCTTCCATCTCTTTCCAACTTTTCTTCTCACATATTGTCTTCAATTGGACCCAAAAATGTCAAACTTTGATTTGTCACTCCATAATACTCTTTTCCACTGATCTTCATTCCAATCCTGATCCTCTTCCGAAAAAGTGGTTTCTAGGCTTCTACCCTTCCACAAGCACCATTCCTGATCAAGATTCTTCTGAGTAGAAGAGTAAACTTGGTATCCCCCAATGAAGCTGCCAGATGCTGAGCCAGGTCCTTGCTGGACTTCTTACGTTCTCTCAAAGAAGAAACTCTGAGAAACTTTTGATCAGATTTTGAAAGTTTTCTTGGCCTTCCAGTCCTTTTTTGTCCTTGACCTCTCCTGATTCTTCAAATTTCTTTATAACAGCTTGAATACCACATTTTGAGTATCCAGTTTGTTTGCTGATTGGCCTTGCTGATGCAAAAGTATGATTTTATTTCTGTCAAATTCTGTGATCTTTGGCATTTTGAATGGAATAGACATGTGCGTTTTGTTTCGTTCCGAATCAAAATTCGGACGAATTCGCCAAATTCTGAGATTTGAATCGATTTGAATTTCCTTAGTACCCTAGCAATGAAACTAAACTAATCTGAATGCATTTGTAACAAATAAATCCGAATTCGTTCGAATTTATTCTTTACATTCGAATGGCCATGGACTAATCACAATTCAGTATAAAAATTTAATTTATAATCACAATTCAGTATAAAAATTAAATTTAGTGAGATTTAGTGAGATAGAACAGTGAAATAATTCCGTTTGTGTAACTTTGAACCATCTGAATCAACATAACACATACCAAACTTCAAAATTTACGAATCAAATACATCCGAATTTATTCAAATTCAAATGAAGCCGAAACAAATACATTCGAATGAATCCAAATTCGAATTGATCCGAAATTCAAAAAAATCGGAATCGGTCCGAAACAAACCAAAACAAATTTTTCCGCTGCGCACATGTCTAGAAGGGAATGATGTGATTGAAAGTTGGTCTTATTAAACTCATACCGAATGTGTATGTAATGCTCAAGCATGTCTTGCACAAACCTGGTGTATTAGACCTTTTTCACAGCAGTCATTTTGACATGAAATAGTAGGACAAATACTGCTGTTATCAATTACATTAATTAGGGTTCCATTCCATTTAGGTTTATGAGAGCCAGGTTCCAGCTATACTGATGTATAACTGTGCTTCTACCAGTTATTTAGATTTTCTAAGCCTTTTGTGACATTATCATTATCCCTGAATTCAGTTCCTTTTTTACGGCAACTTGTACCATTGTTTTATGTATTATATATTATAGGTGATGTTGTTATCTTAACTATGTGTGCTAATTTTTTCACTTGGCAATAAATATCTTCGATATTCTCAAACTTATTGGACGTTTATTGGCTTGGATCACGTCTGTCGTTAACCCTTTGTTCCCATTTTTTCTATGGGTAGTGCTGGGCTGGCTAGGGCATACTAATTTTTCTTATCTTGACCCTTTTTTCTCTCCTTTTTTTTCTTTCTTTCTGTAAACGGATATATATATATGATTATATATGGGTATAGATATATACAGATATATATATAGGCATATCTATTCCCCTATGTGAAGAACATTGAAGTGTGAAATATTTATAGTACATATACAGTGTGAATATTGCATAAATATAATTTTTCATGTTTACAGCTACTTGACTGCAAAGGCTCCAATGCACTTGTTAAAGCCCTTTGCAGTCTTTTTTTTCTAACACCTGAGACCTCATATCTTTAAGCCCATATAACTTTTCTATGCAATATTTTTTTTAAATTATTTTTATTAGACTGTATTATTATAAGTGTAACTGTACTTTTAAATAAAATATAATTTTGATGTGTTTTGTGACTCTTGTTTGTCGAGCATAACTGTTAACCAGAGCTCTGAAGTTGCGGTATCCTGACAAGTGTTAAATTCAACTGCGCTCAAGTGAACGAGTTTACTTTCAACTTGTAATATGCTCACACAAAGAGCCGCGATAAACACCTTATCCCTTGCCCACAACAGTTAGTGCACCACTCGTAATCTAGCCCTTAGTGGGCCGAATTTTCATTCTGCGGATAGACATGATCCGCTGTAGCGGATCATGTCCGCCGCACATCGATAAATGCAGACAGAATAGGCTGTCGGCATTTATCATTGCACAAGCATTTCTCGTGAAATGTTTGTGCAATTCCGCCCCCTGCATATTTGCGTCCAAATGGGCCGCTAGCAGGGGGTGTCAATCAACCCGATCGTATCCGAAGAGGTGGCAGACCAGTTAAGAAACAGCAGCTTTAAGACCGCTGATTCTTAGCTCCTGTTTCCGGTGAGCCTGAAGGCTCGCGCGGAAACAGCTGCATTCAGCTCCATTCGGGCCTTGATAAGTCGTCTCCTTAGTGTTTAATGTCCCTTTAAAATCTAAAGCAATTTTTTGATGTTTACATTATTCATACAGAATAGATTTGTTTCATATTATAAAATCATATGCATCATAAAAAGTGCTTCTGGTAAAGATTGATGCTTGAAGTTGTAAGCAACAAACCATAATAATTCTGTATCTATATTAAATACCCATGAAAAACATTTCTCTGTAATGTTTTTTTTATACTAGACTTTTCTCAAAGATGAAACAGCACATTTTATTGAAAATATGACCACATTCTTATCCAATGAAACATTAATGTTAATAAATGTTGTAATATTATATAGGAAAATCAACAGGCTGAGAAATTAACATAATACACTTAACTAATTTTCTCAAAATACACTTTCTTGTTCATTGTATTTAATTCAAAACATTATTACAATGGCAATTCTTTTGCACTCATAGATTTAATAACAACATTTAAACAATGTAATTTTCAGTGATATTTTCCATGAACTATCAGGGGGGTTTTTTTTTAGCACTGAAATGTGTTCTATATTAACAGACACAGTGCATGTGTGAAAATAGGATGCCACAAATGTGAGATAAACCTACAAAAATGACATAGTTAATAATAATAGAGCATATAAAACATAAATAGTTTTGCTTTAAAACACTCATGCCTTTCATTCTCTTTCTATCCTTTGTTGAAGGAGCAGCAGTGCACTACTGGGAGCTAGCTGAACACCTGGTAAGCCAATGACAAGAAACATATATGTGCAGCCACCATTTAGCAGCTAGCTCCCACCTCCTGAGCCTACCTAGATATGTTTTTCAAAAAAGGATACCAAGAGAGCAAATTAGATAATGGAAATTGTAAAGTTGTTTAAAATTGTATTGTATCTGAATCACAAATGAAAAAATTGGGGTTTATTTCTCTTTAATATTTAAATATATTTAAGTAAGACTAATATATACTCAATAGAATAATGTTAAAAAAACATTTGTAGTCCAGATACTGGCAAATAAAAGCAACGTTGAGAGAACAAATTCCATGATATATACTGTTATACAGGGTTATATACATATATAAAAGGTGTATATAGAGCCTCACTGTGGTGTTGATGTCACATTTGCTTATTGGACAGATTTCTCATTTATGAAAAGTCAATTTCCTATTCAACAATATTCTAAACCATATGGAAAAGTGTTGGATTTTTTATTATTAAGACTTTTATGTGTATATGTCAGAGGTAGGGTGACCATATTGCCGCTTTAAAAAGGGACACATATGAAAAATACATATGTCAGGGTTCTTATACAAAACATTTCTTTAAACAGCCCTGAAAACAGCCCTGACATATGTATTTTTCATATGTGTCCCTTTTTAAAGCGGCAATATGGTCACCCTAGTCAGAGGGGATACCAGCCCCACAGCAAGACCACTCAACATCATTTCATTACCCCAAATTTAATACACATTAACAGAACATGAAATAAAAAAAAAAATCTTTTATGGTTTAGGTAGAGCATACAATTTAAAAAAAACAACAAGCGCTTCAGACAATTATGGAACCAAACAATAAATTAAAAATAAATAGAAATACATAAATATCACTTATTATATAACAAATATTAAATGCTCAATATGGTTATAGGGCTCTAAATGTCTATCTATAAACCCTAAATATTGGATGATGTTATTACAAGTAGCATTCGTTAAAAAAAAAACCTTGCCAGAATATCATCATATATATTCATAAAATAGTCATTTAAAAGGTCATCAGCGTGTAGTCACTACATTAAGCCAAATAGTAGTGTGAGGAGAAACTTCCAACTTGTAATCCAAATGGGCTTGTTTATTGAGTATATAGACACATACTCCTTGATCTGATCGTCCCGCATCTTGGGATAAGGTAGATCCACTCTAGTACTTCCGCTCCCTTCAAACTTGTGAAACTGGAAAATACACCACAAAGTGCAAAAACGATTCAAGGTAATTTTAATTATAAAATACACTTCTCAATAAACATAAGAAATGCACTCACAATAAAAACATGAATGAAACAACATATCATTGTGTTACCACACCTGCAGCTGTTGTTGATCTGTGTCTCTGTTTGGAAATGCTCAAACTGCCAGCTGGGTGATCACGTGGGTTACCAAAAAAAATCCAATTGAAAGGGACAGTAAAGTCATATTTAGACATTCATGATTTAGACAGAGCATACAATTTTAAACAACTTTCCAATTTACTTATATTATTTAATTTGCTTCAATCTTTTGAAAGGTTTATCTAAGCTCATGAGCAGCAAAGAACCTAGGTTCTAGCTGTTGATTGGTGGCTGAATATATATACTGATTGTCACTGGCTCACTCATGTGTTCAGTTAGAAACCAGTAGTGCATTGCTGCTCCTTCAACAAATTATACCATGAGAATGAAGCAAATTTGATAATAGAAGTTAACTGGAAAGTTATTTAAAATTGTATGTTCTACCTAAATCATGAAAGAAAAATGTTGGGTTTCATGTCCCTTTAAGGATATATATCTTGTCCTCCCAAGACCTATTTAACAAACAGACCAACCGGTAAAAATATAAGCCAATATTAAACTGTAATTTTTGTTGTAAACATTATTAATTAATCAATATATATTGCATTAAAGGGCCATGATACTCAAATGTTGAAACAATTAAAAGTGATGCAGCATAGCTGTAAAAAGCTGACTAGAAAATATCACCTGAACATCTCTATGTAAAAAAGAAAGATATTTTACCTCAAAAGTTCCTCAGTAGCCACATCCCATTGTAAATTACTTCTAAGCAGCAAATCAGTATGTCTGTCCGGGGACAGCTAAGGAAGGCTTTTGTGCACACTCATCTTATTTCCCTATTCAGTTTAAGGAAGTTTACTATGAAATGTCACGAGAGTTAAGTCAAATCTCATGAGATCACAGTAAAAGAGTTCATGACCTCAGCACTGTTGATGCTAATTGGCTGCAGTTTATTTCTTCTTTTTTTCCTGCATCTGAGCAACAGCTGAGTATAACTTTTTACACAGAACTTAATCTGCTGAGCTGAGGAAATTGTGAGGTAAAATATCTTCCTTTTTTACATAGAGATGCTCAGGTGATATTTTTCTGCCAGCTTTTATACAGTTATACTGCATTAGTTTCAAGTGATTTAGCATATGAGTATTATGTCCCTTTAAGCAATTTATTTTTGCTTTTGATAGCTTAATTTCTAAGCCCTCTTTAACTCATACAAAACTGTTGGCTAGATTACGAGTCTTGCGTTATGAGTAAAAAAGCAGCGTTAAGGCTCATAATGCTGCTTTTTCACTACCGCTGCTATTACGAGTCTTGTAGGTACAGCTGTCCCGCACACTTTTTTTGCCTTACCGCAAATCAACTTACGCAATTTGTGTATAGTATTTTTTCAATGGGACTTCCATTGCGCCGGTATTACAAGCTTTTTTTTTTTAGGCCAAGATTCGTAACGCATACTAAAGTCAGTAGTTATGAGTTTTACACTACAAAGCAGTAGCATAAAACTCATAACTAAAGTGCTAAAAAGTACCCTAACACCCATAAACTACCTATTAACCCCTAAACCGAGGCTCATTACAAACACTAAAATAAAATTATTAACCCCTAATCTGACGCTCCGGACATCACCACAACTAGAATAAACATATTAACCCTTAAACCGACGCACTCCTGCCTCGCAAACACTAGTTAAATATTATTAAACCCTAATCTGCTGTCCTTAACATCGCCGCCACCTACCTACATTTATTAACCCCTAATCTGCCGCCCCCGTCGCCGCCACTATATTATATTTATTAACCCCTTAAACCTAAGTCTAACCCTAACACCCCCTAACTTAAATATAATTAAAATAAATCTAACGAATTCGCCAAATTCTGAGATTTGAATCGATTTGAATTTCCTTAGTACCCTAGCAATGAAACTAAACTAATCTGAATGCATTTGTAACAAATAAATCCGAATTCATTCGAATTTATTCTTTACATTCGAATGGCCATGGACTAATCACAATTCAGTATAAAAATTTAATTTATAATCACAATTCAGTATAAAAATTAAATTTAGTGAGATTTAGTGAGATAGAACAGTGAAATAATTCCGTTTGTGTAACTTTGAACCATCTGAATCAACATAACACATACCAAACTTCAAAATTTACGAATCAAATACATCCGAATTTATTCAAATTCAAATGAAGCCGAAACAAATACATTCGAATGAATCCAAATTCGAATTGATCCGAAATTCAAAAAAATCGGAATCGGTCCGAAACAAACCAAAACAAATTTTTCCGCTGCGCACATGTCTAGAAGGGAATGATGTGATTGAAAGTTGGTCTTATTAAACTCATACCGAATGTGTATGTACTGCTCAAGCATGTCTTGCACAAACCTGGTGTATTAGACCTTTTTCACAGCAGTCATTTTGACATGAAATAGTAGGACAAATACTGCTGTTATCAATTACATTAATTAGGGTTCCATTCCATTTAGGTTTATGAGAGCCAGGTTCCAGCTATACTGATGTATAACTGTGCTTCTACCAGTTATTTAGATTTTCTAAGCCTTTTGTGACATTATCATTATCCCTGAATTCAGTTCCTTTTTTACGGCAACTTGTACCATTGTTTTATGTATTATATATCATAGGTGATGTTGTTATCTTAACTATGTGTGCTAATTTTTTCACTTGGCAATAAATATCTTCGATATTCTCAAACTTATTGGACGTTTATTGGCTTGGATCACGTCTGTCGTTAACCCTTTGTTCCCATTTTTTCTATGGGTAGTGCTGGGCTGGCTAGGGCATACTAATTTTTCTTATCTTGACCCTTTTTTCTCTCCTTTTTTTTCTTTCTTTCTGTAAACGGATATATATATATGATTATATATGGGTATAGATATATACAGATATATATATAGGCATATCTATTCCCCTACGTGAAGAACATTGAAGTGTGAAATATTTATAGTACATATACAGTGTGAATATTGCATAAATATAATTTTTCATGTTTACAGCTACTTGACTGCAAAGGCTCCAATGCACTTGTTAAAGCCCTTTGCAGTCTTTTTTTTCTAACACCTGAGACCTCATATCTTTAAGCCCATATAACTTTTCTATGCAATATTTTTTTTAAATTATTTTTATTAGACTGTATTATTATAAGTGTAACTGTACTTTTAAATAAAATATAATTTTGATGTGTTTTGTGACTCTTGTTTGTCGAGCATAACTGTTAACCAGAGCTCTGAAGTTGCGGTATCCTGACAAGTGTTAAATTCAACTGCGCTCAAGTGAACGAGTTTACTTTCAACTTGTAATATGCTCACACAAAGAGCCGCGATAAACACCTTATCCCTTGCCCACAACAGTTAGTGCACCACTCGTAATCTAGCCCTTAGTGGGCCGAATTTTCATTCTGCGGATAGACATGATCCGCTGTAGCGGATCATGTCCGCCGCACATCGATAAATGCAGACAGAATAGGCTGTCGGCATTTATCATTGCACAAGCATTTCTCATGAAATGCTTGTGCAATTCCGCCCCCTGCATATTTGCGTCCAAATGGGCCGCTAGCAGGGGGTGTCAATCAACCCGATCGTATCCGAAGAGGTGGCAGACCAGTTAAGAAACAGCAGCTTTAAGACCGCTGATTCTTAGCTCCTGTTTCCGGTGAGCCTGAAGGCTCGCGCGGAAACAGCTGCATTCAGCTCCATTCGAGCCTTGATAAGTCGTCTCCTTAGTGTTTAATGTCCCTTTAAAATCTAAAGCAATTTTTTGATGTTTACATTATTCATACAGAATAGATTTGTTTCATATTATAAAATCATATGCATCATAAAAAGTGATTCTGGTAAAGATTGATGCTTGAAGTTGTAAGCAACAAACCATAATAATTCTGTATCTATATTAAATACCCATGAAAAACATTTCTCTGTAATGTTTTTTTTATACTAGACTTTTCTCAAAGATGAAACAGCACATTTTATTGAAAATATGACCACATTCTTATCCAATGAAACATTAATGTTAATAAATGTTGTAATATTATATAGGAAAATCAACAGGCTGAGAAATTAACATAATACACTTAACTAATTTTATCAAAATACACTTTCTTGTTCATTGTATTTAATTCAAAACATTATTACAATGGCAATTCTTTTGCACTCATAGATTTAATAACAACATTTAAACAATGTAATTTTCAGTGATATTTTCCATGAACTATCAGGGGGGGTTTTTTTAGCACTGAAATGTGTTCTATATTAACAGACACAGTGCATGTGTGAAAATAGGATGCCACAAATGTGAGATAAACCTAAAAAAATGACATAGTTAATAATAATAGAGCATATAAAACATAAATAGTTTTGCTTTAAAACACTCATGCCTTTCATTCTCTTTCTATCCTTTGTTGAAGGAGCAGCAGTGCACTACTGGGAGCTAGCTGAACACCTGGTAAGCCAATGACAAGAAACATATATGTGCAGCCACCATTTAGCAGCTAGCTCCCACCTCCTGAGCCTACCTAGATATGTTTTTCAAAAAAGGATACCAAGAGAGCAAATTAGATAATGGAAATTGTAAAGTTGTTTAAAATTGTATTGTATCTGAATCACAAATGAAAAAATTGGGGTTTATTTCTCTTTAATATTTAAATATATTTAAGTAAGACTAATATATACTCAATAGAATAATGTTAAAAAAACATTTGTAGTCCAGATACTGGCAAATAAAAGCAACGTTGAGAGAAAAATTCCATGATATATACTGTTATACAGGGTTATATACATATATAAAAGGTGTATATAGAGCCTCACTGTGGTGTTGATGTCACATTTGCTTATTGGACAGATTTCTCATTTATGAAAAGTCAATTTCCTATTCAACAATATTCTAAACCATATGGAAAAGTGTTGGATTTTTTATTATTAAGACTTTTATGTGTATATGTCAGAGGTAGGGTGACCATATTGCCGCTTTAAAAAGGGACACATATGAAAAATACATATGTCAGGGTTCTTATACAAAACATTTCTTTAAACAGCCCTGAAAACAGCCCTGACATATGTATTTTTCATATGTGTCCCTTTTTAAAGCGGCAATATGGTCACCCTAGTCAGAGGGGATACCAGCCCCACAGCAAGACCACTCAACATCATTTCATTACCCCCAATTTAATACACATTAACAGAACATGAAATAAAAAAAAAAAATCTTTTATGGTTTAGGTAGAGCATACAATTTAAAAAAAACAACAAGCGCTTCAGACAATTATGGAACCAAACAATAAATTAAAAATAAATTGAAATACATAAATATCACTTATTATATAACAAATATTAAATGCTCAATATGGTTATAGGGCTCTAAATGTCTATCTATAAACCCTAAATATTGGATGATGTTATTACAAGTAGCATTCGTTAAAAAAAACCTTGCCAGAATATCATCATATATATTCATAAAATAGTCATTTAAAAGGTCATCAGCGTGTAGTCACTACATTAAGCCAAATAGTAGTGTGAGGAGAAACTTCCAACTTGTAATCCAAATGGGCTTGTTTATTGAGTATATAGACACATACTCCTTGATCTGATCGTCCCGCATCTTGGGATAAGGTAGATCCACTCTAGTACTTCCGCTCCCTTCAAACTTGTGAAACTGGAAAATACACCACAAAGTGCAAAAACGATTCAAGGTAATTTTAATTATAAAATACACTTCTCAATAAACATAAGAAATGCACTCACAATAAAAACATGAATGAAACAACATATCATTGTGTTACCACACCTGCAGCTGTTGTTGATCGGTGTCTCTGTTTGGAAATGCTCAAACTGCCAGCTGGGTGATCACGTGGGTTACCAAAAAAAATCCAATTGAAAGGGACAGTAAAGTCATATTTAGACATTCATGATTTAGACAGAGCATACAATTTTAAACAACTTTCCAATTTACTTATATTATTTAATTTGCTTCAATCTTTTGCTATCCTTTGCTGAAAGGTTTATCTAAGCTCATGAGCAGAAAAGAACCTAGGTTCTAGCTGTTGATTGGTGGCTGAATATATATACCGATTGTCACTGGCTCACTCATGTGTTCAGTTAGAAACCAGTAGTGCATTGCTGCTCCTTCAACAAATTATACCATGAGAATGAAGCAAATTTGATAATAGAAGTTAACTGGAAAGTTATTTAAAATTGTATGTTCTACCTAAATCATGAAAGAAAAATGTTGGGTTTCATGTCCCTTTAAGGATATATATCTTGTCCTTCCAAGACCTATTTAACAAACAGACCAACCGGTAAAAATATAAGCCAATATTAAACTGTAATGTTTGTTGTAAACATTATTAATTAATCAATATATATTGCATTAAAGGGCCATGATACTCAAATGTTGAAACAATTAAAAGTGATGCAGCATAGCTGTAAAAAGCTGACTAGAAAATATCCCCTGAACATCTCTATGTAAAAAAGAAAGATATTTTACCTCAAAAGTTCCTCAGTAGCCACATCCCATTGTAAATGACTTCTAAGCAGCAAATCAGTATGTCTGTCCGGGGACAGCTAAGGAAGGCTTTTGTGCACACTCATCTTATTTCCCTATTCAGTTTAAGGAAGTTTACTATGAAATGTCACGAGAGTTAAGTCAAATCTCATGAGATCACAGTAAAAGAGTTCATGACCTCAGCACTGTTGATGCTAATTGGCTGCAGTTTATTTCTTCTTTTTTTCCTGCATCTGAGCAACAGCTGAGTATAACTTTTTACACAGAACTTAATCTGCTGAGCTGAGGAAATTGTGAGGTAAAATAACTTCCTTATTTACATAGAGATGCTCAGGTGATATTTTCCTGTCAGCTTTTTACAGTTATACTGCATTAGTTTCAAGTGATTTAGTATATGAGTATTATGTCCCTTTAAGCAATTTATTTTTGCTTTTGATAGCTTAATTTCTAAGCCCTCTTTAACTCATACAAAACTGTCGGCTAGATTACGAGTCTTGCGTTATGAGTAAAAAAGCAGCGTTAAGGCTCATAATGCTGCTTTTTCACTACCGCTGCTATTACGAGTCTTGTAGGTACAGCTGTCCCGCACACTTTTTTTGCCTTACCGCAAATCAACTTACGCAATTTGTGTATAGTATTTTTTCAATGGGACTTCCATTGCGCCGGTATTACAAGCTTTTTTTTTTTAGTCCAAGATTCGTAACGCATACTAAAGTCAGTAGTTATGAGTTTTACACTACAAAGCAGTAGCATAAAACTCATAACTAAAGTGCTAAAAAGTACCCTAACACCCATAAACTACCTATTAACCCCTAAACCGAGGCCCTCCCGCATTGCAAACACTAAAATAAAATTATTAACCCCTAATCTGACGCTCCAGACATCACCACAACTAGAATAAACATATTAACCCCGAAACCGCCGCACTCCTGCCTCGCAAACACTAGTTAAATATTATTAAACCCTAATCTGCTGTCCTTAACATCGCCGCCACCTACCTACATTTATTAACCCCTAATCTGCTGCCCCCCGTCGCCGCCACTATATTATATTTATTAACCCCTTAAACCTAAGTCTAACCCTAACCCTAACACCCCCTAACTTAAATATAATTAAAATAAATCTAATTAAAACCTACAATTAATAACTAAATAATTCCTATTTAAAACTAAATACTTACCTGTAAAATAAACCCTAAGCTAGCTACAATATAACTAATAGTTACATTGTAGCTAGCTTAGGGTTTATTTTTATTTTACAGGCAAGTTTGTATTTATTTTAACTAGGTAGAATAGTTACTAAATAGTTATTAACTATTTACTAACTACCTAGCTAAAATAAAGACAAATTTACCTGTAAAATAAAACCTAACCTAAGTTACACTAACACCTAACACTACACTACAATTAAATAAATTACCTAAATTATATACATTTAAATAAATTAAATACAATTACCTAAATTACAAAAAAACAACACTAAATTACACAAAATAAAAAACTAATTACAAGATATTTAAACTAATTACACCTAATCTAATAGCCCTATCAAATTAAAAAAGCCCCCCAAAATAAAAAAAAAAACACTAGCCTAAACTAAACTACCAATTGGCCTTAAAAGGGCCTTTTGCGGGGCATTGCCCCAAAGAAATCAGCTCTTTTACCTGAAAAAATAATACAAACATCCCCCCCAACAGTAAAACCCACCACCCACACAACCCACCCCCCGAAATAAAACCCTAACAAAAAAAAACTAAGCTCCCCATTGCCCTGAAAAGGGCATTTTGATGGGCATTGCACTTAAAAGGGCATTTAGCTCTATTGCAGCCCAAAGCCCTAACCTAAAAATAAATCCTCAATGAAGCCGGGAGAAGTCTTCATTCAAGCAGGGAGAAGTGGTCCTCCAGACAGGCAGAACAGCCAATAGAATGCAAGCTCAATCCTATTGGCTGATTGGATCAGCCAATAGGATTGAAGTTCAATCCTATTGGCTGATTGCATCAGCCAATAGGATTTTTTTCAGCCTTATTTCCGATTGGCTGATAGAATTCTATCAGCCAATCGGAATCTAAGGGATGCCATCTTGGTTGACGTCACTTAAAGGAACCTTCATTCGGGAAGAAGACTTTGTTCGAAGAGGATGCTCCACGCCGGATCTCTTGAAGATGGACCCTCTCAGCGCCGGATGGATGAAGATAGAAGATGCCGTCTGGATGAAGACTTCTGCCCGTCTGGAGGACCACTTCTCCCGGCTTGGATGAAGACTTCTCCCGGCTTCGTTGAGGACTTCTTGTCGCTTCGATGAGGACTTCTCCCGGCTTCGTTGAGGATGGATGTCGGATCTTCAAAACTGTTAGTGGATCTTCAGGGTGTAGGGTTTATTGGGTGGGTTTTATTTTTAGGTTAGGGCTTTGGGCTGCAATAGAGCTAAATGCCCTTTTAAGGGCAATGTCCATCCAAATGCCCTTTTCAGGGCAAAGGGGATCTTAGGTTTTTTAGTTAGGGTTTTATTTGGGGGGTTGGTTGTGTGGGTGGTGGGTTTTACTGTTGGGGGGGGTTGTTTGGATTTTTTTTTTTTTAGGTAAAAGAGCTGATTTCTTTGGGGCAATGCCCCGCAAAAGGCCCTTTTAAGGGCTATTGGTAGTATAGTTTAGGCTAGGGTTGTTTTTTTTTTTGGGTGGTGGCTTTTTTATTTTGATAGGGCTATTAGATTAGGTGTAATTAGTTTAAATATCTTGTAATTTGTTTTTTATTTTGTGTAATTTAGTGGGGGGGTTGTAATTTAGGTAATTGTATTTCATTGATTTAATTGTATTTAATTTAGGTAATTTATTTAATTGTGCAATGTTAGGTGTTAGTGTAATTTAGGTTAGGTTTTATTTTACAGGTAAATTTGTATTTATTTTAGCTAGGTAGTTAGTAAATAGTTAATAACTATTTAGTAACTATTCTACCTAGATAAAATAAATACAAACTTGCCTGTAAAATAAAAATAAACCCTAAGTTAGATACAATGTAACTATTAGTTATATTGTAGCTAGTTTAGGGTTTATTTTACAGGTAAGTATTTAGTTTTAAATAGGAATTATTTAGTTATTAATAGTAGGTTTTAATTAGATTTATTTGAATTATATTTAAATTAGGGAGTGTTAGGGTTAGGATTAGACTTAGGTTTAGGGGTTAATAAATATAATATAGTGGCGGCGACGTTGGGGCGGCAGATTAGGGATTAATAATTGTAGGTAGGTGGCGGCGATGTTAGGGGCGGCAGATTAGGGGTTAATAATATTTAACTAATGTTTGCGATGCGGGAGTGCGGCGGTTTAGGGGTTAATATGTTTATTTTAGTGGCGGCGATGTTGGGGGTGGCAGATTAGTGGTTAATAAATGTAGGTAGGTTGCGGCGACATTGGGGGAGGGAGATTAGGGGTTAATAAATATAATGTAGGTGTTGGCGATGTTGGGGACAGCAGATTAAGGGTTAATAAGTATAATGTATGTGGCGGCGATGTCCGGAGCGGCAGATTAGGGGTTAATAAGTATAATGTAGGTGTCAGCGATGTTGGAGGCAGCAGATTAGGGGTTAATAAGTGTAAGATTAGGGGTGTTTAGACTCGGTTTATGTCAGGGTGTTAGGTGTAAACATAAATGTAGTTTCCCCATAGGAATCAATTGGGCTGCATTATGGAGCTTTATGCTGCTTTTTTGCAGGTGTTAGACTTTTTTTCAGCCGGCTCTCCCCATTGATGTCTATGGGGAAATCGTGCACGAGCACGAACAACCAGCTCACTGCTGACTTAAGCAGCGCTGGTATTGGAGTGCGGTATGGAGCACAATTTTGCTCTATGCTCACTTCTTGTCTTTTAACGCCGGGTTTAGAAAAACCTGTAATACCAGTGCTGTAGGTAAGTGAGCGTTGACAATAACGTGCAGTTAGTACCGCACCCCTCATAACGCAAAACTCGTAATCTAGCCGTGTATTTGTTATCTAAAATACCTGACATTTAAAGAAAGGCTTTGTGTGATTCTCAGTGGCGTATTTAGGTTTTGTGCTGCTTTAGGCACTCAAAATTGTGCTGCCCCCTTCCCTCAACCCCCAGGATTTAGGCCTTTTTTGGTCAAAATATTTTTTGGTCAGGGTGTAACGTGACTTTTTTTTATGATATTATCCAACTAAATTTTCAAGTTCAAGAAAGTGTGTCTATATGTGTGTGCATGTGTGAGTGCGTAGTGAGTATGTGTATATGGTGAGTGTATGTGTGTTTATGGTGTGTGTGTGTAATGCAGAGTGTGTGTATGTGTGTTTGTAGGGAGTGTGCATGTAGTGAGATTTAAAAAGTGCTGCCCCCCCAAATCTGCCGCCCTAAGCAAGTGCCTTGTTTGCCTAGGCCAAAATACGCCCCTGGTGATTTTTCATAAGTTATGTTGTTACATTAATATAAACTTGCATAATATTGTGAAGCAATGCTGTCTACAAGCAGAGAGTTGTTTTTTATGTTTAAACCAGCACAGTAAATGCTTATGGTGTCAATATTAAACAAAAAGCAATTTCATGTGACTTAAAAAGGATCAATCTATCTTAGCATAAAAATATTTTTCTTCATAATAAAGGTAAAATGAAAAAAAAAATAGTAGTTTTGTACTTATACTGACAGGAAAATTAAAGAAACATAAATATCTGAGTTAAGAGAGAATGAATGGTTACATAAAATAAGCCATGTCTATTGATGTGTTTGCTTCTGAATAATAAAACTAATAAATAACAATAACCTAAAGCAACTTATCTTTCATGGCTACTGTTATATATGATGTATGTTTGTAGACAAAAAGTTACTATTCTACTAAAGGGACAATGTACTCAAAAAATCTATCATGTGTACGAAACAGTATAAGTTCATAAGTGTTAAACTCTGAGTTGTCTAAATTCCCTAAAACATTTTCCTTAAATAAATAAATAATGACACAACCATAGAGGAGCTGCAGAGAAGGCCAACACGGCCGCATTTATTAAATACAGAATGCTGAAAAGCATATAAACTTTTGTATTAGACAAATTACAGGGGGGCGATGCAAGAGGTTCACTGACTAGACAATAAGTAGACTATAAGTAGGACCCAAGCAAAGCAAGTACAGGGACCTGCATGTGATAGGTATCGGTATTGTGGGACCCATTGGGGCCCCGTCCATCAAAAATTGGAAAAAAAAACAGCCACCAGGAAACAAGAGTTAGCTTTGACCTGCTGTGTCTTGCCCCTCCCATTAGCTTGACTCTCGCACCAATAGGCTGCGGAAAAAAATTGCAGGACCCTGACCCCGCCTGCAAGGGTGCTTGCATATTAATCAGACGGCCCTTGACCTAATACGGAACCAGGTAATGCCAGCTGTACCACAAAACATTAACCTGGCAGGGCAAAAATTAAAGTCTATGGGCTTACTCTGAGCTAGCTCGAATGAGCATGCCCCAGCTTCCTTCTTTTCTCTAATGGGGAGAAGTGGTCCATAGATGGAGAAGATATGTAGGCAAACTAACACATATCTCCTCCATCTATGGACCACTTCTCCCTATTAGAGAAAATATGGACTTACCCTTAGGAAATACACATACCCCTTACAGACCCACATACAGAATAAGAGAAGGAACTCTACATTTTATGATTGAACAGGGAACCATAATGCCCCTGGACAGACTACAACAATGGGACAAAACAACATTCCCCACTTAGCTATCCCATTCACAAATGATACATTATATCTCAACACACAGACATAAATCCAAAATGCATAGAGACCTCACCCCGTTCGAACACCTGTGCACCCAATCCCCCCCCCCAAGACATACGATCTCATTACTATACAAAATATTCTTATTGCCCGATGATCAGATACTGCCTATGTATACTAGAGCGTGCCACACATAAATGAACACAGAGCAAGACCCAAAAACTTGGCGCAAATCATTCCAAACAGCCATAAAAGCTTCTTCATCCGCCACCGTACAGGAGAGGCATTTCAAACTCCTCAGTAGATGGTACTTAACTCCCTCTAGATTACATAAATCCAACCCACAAATTAACGACAAATGTTGGAGAGGTTGCAGACAAAAAGGCACCATGCACCACATTTGGTGGTCATGTCCTCATATCAGAGAATTCTGGTAAACCATTTTTAAATCCATATAATAGGTAATAGGCACAGACATCACACCCAATATGCATCTACTACTATTCCTGAACAGACCCAAACTACAAAACAAAATAAAAACATCTCTCCTCCTTATAATGATCAACAGCGCCAAGAAATTAATACCCAAAAAAATGGAAAACAAGTACCAGCCCTTCACTCCATGAGTGTTACACACAAACCTCAGAGCTGCTGCAACTCGAACGCTTCCACTATCTAAAAACAGATAGATTAGATTTCCACCAAGAAATACTGGACCTGTGGAGTAGCCTACAACTCTAATGGGACTGAGGCATAAGAATAAAAATAATAGTCTGTAGCCTCTCCCCTCTCCCTACCGCCCCTCTTCTTTTCCCCCTACCCCATAATAATCACATATAACACACAATGCTAACCCTCTCAATCTAAACCCCCCACACTTAGAAACCTAGAGGGACAAACTGCAAGCTGTTCCTTACTTATTTAGACATGTTTAAACAATAAGCACGATAAACAATCCTTGAATTTTTGTCAGGGTGCCAGGAATCAAACTGAGACAAGAAGTGCAAAAATAATCACACCTTTATTAATAGCAAAAAATAATAAAAAGTCCACAAGCCAAATAACAAGCCAGGAATCAAAACCAGAGCTGGTAGTCAGATGAGCCAAGTCAGGAGCCAAAGCAAATAGTCAGACGAGCTGAGTCAGGAGCCAAAGCGAGTAGTCAGATCAGCCAGAATCAGGAACAAGGAGAACAACAGAGTCAGGAACAAGCCAGGGATCAGGAACCAGGAGCAACGTCAGACAGCCAGGTAATACACAGGAGCTCTCACAAACAGGTCTGAGACAACGCAAGGGCAAAACATACTGAACAGAGGCCCTTTAAATAATAAGTGATGAAATCACAATTCTGAGACTGCATCCTGTCTCACACGGATGATGTACACCAGTCTGGCCATAAAAGGAAGTGCAGGAAATGAGCAGCATCACACAGTATGCACCAGAGTCAGCAAGAGAGGTGTGTAAAATGGCTGCCAGCAGCACATGGCAAATAAGACAGGGAAAAAACCCTGACAATTTTTCACCAATGGACTACCATACCACCAGTTTGCAGGGATTGCATCAACAATGGACTCTATTCATCTTCATACCCAACCTACTTAAAGGGACATGAAACACAATTTTTTTCTTTCATGATTTAGAAAGATCATGCGATTTTAATCAACTTTCTAATTTACTTCTGTTGTCTAATTTACTTCATTCTCTTGATATCCTTTGCTGAAAAGCATATCTAGATAGGCTCAAGTAGCTGCTGATTGGTGGCTTCACATAGATGCCTCATGTGATTGGCTCACTCATGTGCACTGCTATTTCTTCAACAAAGGATATCTAAAGAATTAAGCAAATTAGATAATAGAAATAAATTGGAATGTTGTTTAAAGTTGCATTCTCTTTCTGAATCATGAAAGAAAAATTTGGGGTTTAATGTCCCTTTAAGGATGAAATTAATGGACAAAACTATAAACAATCTTGTAATTCACAGTATATTATTCACTATTGAATCCCTTGTAGAAGATTTTTCACTTTTACTTTTGTATTTATGAAAGCTTCAATAAAACATTTAAAACCAAAAAATGAAAAGGGACACTACACATCTTTTTTAATTAAAAGACAATTCTGTTGTCTTTCTAAGTCCAATTGCAATTGCTTTTCAATAGTTAAACTCTACCCACTAATTAACTCATTTGGAGAAGCCAATTGGAGCTTGAGTTTGCCGCTGACAATACTAACCACAGTTATAATGTTTGTATAAAGTGTATTGTTTTGCAGTTATGTTCAGTTAAAGACAATTATGGGGTGGGGTATGTAGCATGGTTAGCCTTGATAAGTCTGCCAGGTGCATTTCCAGCTCTAACAATGAGAAAATACACAATTGGAGCTAAAGTACACGAAAAGGGGGCCAAATAAATAATGAAAGTATATTGAAAAGTTGTTTGACTACACATAACTAAAGATTAAAATCTCAAGCTGTTTACTGTCCCTTTACGTTAAACATGTTTACATTTGAAGTGAAACTAACAGGAAGTTCATGATTGTGTACATCACTGACCCTATACTCACTGGCTGACAGGCACAACTCCCACAGAAAAGTTGGTTTATTCAGCACAAGAATCTCAAATGTAAAAATATATATATATATATGTAATATATTTTGAAAAGCTCTCTTTTAGAAAACACAGAGACACGTGTTGAAAATGATGTCCCTTTAACGTTAAGCAAAAGTCTAATTTTGTTTTTCACTTAACAACTGGAATTACTTATTCAGCCAGGATTTGTAAACTAGTAGAAATTTCCAAGCCTCCTAATATGATTATATAACCCAAATGGAACACTTATAGAATTTCATGTTTCAGCTTTCAAAATCTTTGTTTATTTTTTTTATGTACTTGTTTGCTTTTTTATTTTATGTATTATTGTTTTCATTTCTATTCAGGCATTTTAAAGAGCACTTGCTATATTGATGTTCGATGGTTTCCTTTTGATGTACAAAAGTGTAAATTAAAATTTGGATCTTGGACTCACAATGGCTGGTTACTCGACTTGCAGATGCTTGACGCCGATATCTCAAATTATATATCTAATGGAGAATGGGATCTTGTAGGTAAGTTGTTGTTTTTTTTCTTTTATCATTTATTTCTTGTATAGGAAACACTAGATACTATGGCCTCTATTTAACAAGGTCTGGCGGACCTGATCCAACAGTGCGGATCAGGTCCGCCAGACCTCGCTGAATATGGAGAGCAATACGCTCTCTGTATTCAGCATTGCACCAGCAGCTCCATGGGATTTTTTTTAGATAAATCATTTTTTTTGCTAAAGGATTGTGATCAACTGAATCTTTCTATCTTTATGTTGCATTCATATACTGTGTACTTCAAATGGTATAAAGTATATGATAGTCACAAAAAAGAAAGAAAATCACAAAATCTAACAAATAAAGATGGAAAATAAACTAGAATTTGGATATCTGGATTAATTAAGCAGATGCACTAAATTACAAAAGTTCTCAATGGCCTAGGTTCATTGAATCTTGTGAACTTGCCAAGGGGCCTTATTTTGATCATGTTTAAAGGGATATCAACACAAAAAATGTTATTTCATGATTCAAATAGAGCATAAAGTTTTTTCTAATTTCCTTCTATTATCAATTTGCTTCATTTTCTTGGTATCCTTTGTTGAAGGAGCAGCAATGCACTACTGGCAGGTAGCTGAACTCACTGTGCAAGCAAATGACAGGATGCATATATATGCAGCCACAACTCGGCTGCTAGCTCCCTGTAGTGCATTACTGCTCCTGAGCCTACCTAAGTATGTTTTTCAACAAAGAATACCAAGAGAATTAAACAAATTAGATAACAGAAGTAAATTGCAAAGTTGTTTAATTGCATGCTCTATCTGGATATTGAAAGTTTAATTTTGACTTTATTGTCCCTTTAAAATGAATTAATTATAATCACGACCCTATAGAAACATGATTGTTATACTGTTTATGTAAATATTTGTAGTTGTAAAATATTCCTATTTGTGTTTTATTAGGGTAAAATAGTCTTGCTGGATAGAATAAGGACTATCTTAGAAACCTCAAATAGGCAAACATGTTGCTGGCTGTGAGCACTTTAAGGCTTTCTAGAGGTGTGGTCATGTTTTTGTTCCACTAAATTTCATTGATCTCTTGGTCAAGTCTTGCTATCTCCAAGCTGATGAGGTTGTCCAATTTTTCTTTCCTTTTTCTCCAACTTTTTAAAAAATTTCTTTTGGGGATATGTCACAAAGCCTACTGTACTAACACTCTCCACTTTGGTGAGATTATCTAAGAAATCTCGTCAGTACTATGAGGTAAATTATAGCTTAAGAGCTGTTTATTTTGCTATGCAGTACTCTGTATGTGAAGGAAAGACATTACATAGATTACAATATAGCTATCAGTAGCACAAACATAACTATTTTAAGTATAATTAAAAAGGATACCATGTAAAGTGAATGCTTCTACGTAAGATGTCTTCATAGTGTATTGCATAGTGTATTGTGCTGATTATAGTTTGGTGGTACCTCCAAATAAATGAATCAGTGTAAAGAGTTAATTCAAATTATTACAAAACATTGGGATGTCCTAAAAAGGGATAGAGTTTTAGATAATATTTTGTATGATAAGCCAAAGCTTATTTTAAAAAGGGCTCCAGATTTAAAAAGATCAATAAACAAGTAGCTATATTAGAGAGGTAGATACTAACAATAGTTGGTTAAGTAATAAGAGCATTGGATTTCATAAATGGGCAATGTTTAGGATGTAGAACTACGAGCACAAAAAAGAAAATGTTAGAATTTTGGTCCATTGTGAGAAAACATGATTATAAAATGAATTAATTAATTTCTTGTAGCAATACAAATGTGATTTATCTAATGTGACCTGCAATATGTAGGTCACACTACATGCACCCTATCTACAAGAATGGGGAAACATATATATATATATATATATATATATATATATATATATATAATATCTAGGAAGGTTTTAAAAAACATTCTGTTTCAGCACATAACAGAAATCCTTCACAACTTAAATGTATGGGTATAAATAAAATCACCCCTTATTGTAGAGTTGATGATTTGGTATCAAATGTTGGTAATGGATTCCTGAGTTATTCACTTTTATCCCAAATGGTCTTATTAGGGACATTAAATGATATATTGTTTTATAAAAATAAAAAATTTAAAATTTACTTTTTCTGATGTCCTTTAGCTGTTCGTGGATGAAATAGTCACCTTTTGTATCAATATATATTAATTTATTTTTTATATGTAGGTCTTTAATTGTTTTTAGTTGTTTTAATTCAGATCATATTATTTTATTTTATCATTTATTGATTTTAGTAATGAATTTAATAACTAATACATTTGCTATATATTATTATTTTTAAAATTGCATAATGGTTTTTAATATCATGTTGTATTTCGATTGATTGTCTATCACCCTTATATTACCTATTTCCATTAAGTCTATATTTTTTCATATAGATATCACATTATTGTGGCTATATTTTGATAAGGAGTTTAGTCAGGAAACCAGTTCCCAGAAAGGGGAGTGACAGTCAAAGGAGGAGTCTATTTATAGACCTAAGAAACAGCTGATGGACTAAGTATCCATGAAAAAGCTGTTGATCAGCGAAATGTGTGTTGGAGTTTTAGTCACTGCAGCATATTTACTGTATATGTTAAATGTAACCCTCCCATTTCCATTTAGTATCCAGCAACTTGGTAAATTTTACAGGAAAAATAGCATCAAAGAGTATGTTGCATAGCAACTTTACCAATATGGTGTGAGAGACTGGTTTTGTTCTTGCAACCTTCACCTGTGATCGACTCAGCTGACAATTGATATGTACATATATATTTTTTTTTTAATTCTCACAGATGTTTTTACATCCATGTGAGATATGGATTACTACTTTAATACCTTTTAATATAATTTTCCTAAATATGTGTGTGATTTATATGTTTTAAACATGTTTGATATTTGGAAATGCATATTGTAAATGGCATTAAATATAAGCCTTTTGCCTTGGAAAGGCTGCCAAAATTTTGATCCCATTAAAGACTACATGCAAGAAGCGAAAAGCTGTTAATGGGATCAGTGTGAAATGTGTGCAAATTATTGTTCTTCACTTCCATGTGTTCAATGGGAGTTAAAAATAGCTAACAGCTTCGGAAACTGCAAAGGATCACATCCATGCTCATTATATATAAATGGAAACTACTATGATTATTTAGTTGAGTATTTTGTGTTTTATTAATGAGGTACAACCACTAACCTTGCAGTAGTTTTACCCTTATTTATTTATTTGTGACTCATTACTTTGAACCTCAACATGCATAGTGCTTACAATAAGTGAAAAAAGAAACACAGCGCATCCCACTCTAAGGGTAGTAAATTTAATAACACAGATCAAATAGCACAAATAAAATCAAACTTACAAGATGATAGAACAAATAAAGCATATAAAAGTCTCCAATGATCCTTCGATCCGTAGATGCATCAGGCGAGATGAAATTCAGATGCGTCAGTGAACGTCAAGGGTTGGAGCGTGGTGACCTCAACGCATTTCACAGCATTCAGACTTTGTAAAGAGGATTCCTCTTAACAAATTCTGAATGCTGTCAGATGAAACGCGTTGACATCATCATGCTACAACCCTTGACGTTTACTGACGTATCAGAAAGGTTTGATGGCTCCCTGGTTTTGTGCACACCACGGACATTGATGCTTCTGAATTTTATATTGCCTGATGCAGCTTCGGATCGAATGATCATTGGAGACTTTTACATGCTTTATTTGTTCTTGTAAGTTTGATTTTACTTGCGCTATTTGACCTGTGTTATTAAATTTACTACCCTTGCGCTGTGTTTCTTTTTTCACTTAGTTCATCACGCCTGAGGATTCGTCAATGGAAGTTTCCTTTAACATTCAGCAGCTCCCCTGGGTTTTGCATACTATACTCGAAAGACGGCATGAAGTAATACCCACACCTGCACCATACTCCAAGGGTGGAAGGAAATAACTTGCTTTCTGGACATTGCTTCATTAGGACTCCTGAGTGACATTCTAACTACCTTGAGAGATACCCCTACCTATTTATGGTAACTTTCCATTGATATTTTACTAAGGCTATTGACTCATTTTGATTTGCACATAACCTTTTGTGTATATGTCGCTCTATGGTATATTTACTAGCCTAAATGATTATCTACTTACTCACCAAAATACACTATACAGGGAGTGTCAAGTATTCTTTTTTGTCTTATATTACTTATAATAGCACCTCAATTTCTGTTTTAAAGTATATTTAAACTAAACATCTAAACAAAAGTCTGTCAACACTACCTGAAAATCATTTTCAAAACTTGGTCAGTCTAGTCTAGGACCAAGTTGTCTGCTTTACAACAGCTTTACCAACAGCAGATATATTTCAGTTTACCTCATTATTATTCACCTTTGTTGTTATATGGCAAACAACTGTCTTTTTGTTTACACATTTATGGTGGACAATTATCCCTTTTGATTTCACTCTCTTGTTTCTCATGTAGATGTGCCAGGCAAAAGGAATGAATTGTATTACGAGTGCTGTAAAGAGCCATATCCTGACGTGACATATACTGTAACCATGCGCAGACGAACACTGTACTACGGCCTAAATTTACTAATACCCTGTGTTCTTATATCTGGATTGGCGTTGCTAGTATTCCTGTTACCAGCAGATTCAGGAGAGAAGATTTCACTAGGTGAGTACTAACCAAAAGCACTAACTAGTACCTGCATGATTTACAATGCTGTTTTTATTGTTATTATATTTGACCCATCCCCAGATACTAACTAAGGGCTAGATTACAAGTGGTGCGCTAAGTGGCTGGTTATTGCTACCGCAAGCTCGCGGTAGCAATTAGCACTCATAAAATTAACCAAAGATCAGATCTCTGGTTAATTTTATAAATATGCCCCAAATGCCCCCAAAATACAGTGTAGTGTATTTTATTAAAAAATAAAAATTGCACTAGACAGTATTTTGGGGGTAAAGTTGGCGGGTGTGGGATGTTAGGGAAAAAAAATGGCACTGAAAAGTTCCTTTACATTGTGGTCTATGCGAACTGTGTGTTCCAAGTAAATATATTATTGTGTAGGCTTATATATATGTATGTGTTAATTAGAGCTGCAACAACTAATCGTCATAATCGATAATAATAGATTATGAAAATAGTTGTAAATGAATCTCATAATCGATTAATCGATTAGTTGGTTTGCAATTAGTTGGTCTGTGCACATCACCAGCTGCTTCACTTCAATGAACTCCTGCATATGGTATTGTGTTTTATGGTTATGTCCTTAGCCTAAAGGACGTCTACAGACGTCTACTTTTCACTTTTTCAGGACAGTATAAGTTTACATCTACCCCTGGCTTATGTGCAACCCAGATATAATAGGAGTCATTTTGATTGTTTATATTAAATTTGGTGATTTGGAACTATGCTTTTCATGATATAGTGCCAAGCTTGTTGTTTACACCTTGCCCCTAGATTGATGGGAGTTGTTTAAATTGATGTGCACTATTATCTGTTTGCACAATTATTAGCAGATTGCTTGCTATTGCTGATTATATGTACTGTATAAATAAATGTGTAAGGCTTTGTCCTGTTATTGATATATAGTCCTTAGCGCTTTTGATTTTGTTTTTTATTGTTTTTTTATATTTTTAATAAATTGTGATAATATGTACCAGAATCAACCTTTATAAGTATATATCCGTTATTTTTAGAGCGGACTAGATATTTCCCCTAACCTTATAGCTGGTTATTTACCATTGTATATAGATATTCAAGATATTTTTATGTTAGAATGAAGTCAAGGGTTACTTTATTGAGAGGCCCCTTGCCAATGTAGAAAACACTGTAATGTACTACTTACTTATAAGGATTTACTGGGAGATATCTTAGTTGATATCCTAATACTTAAGTAAAGATTACTCAGGAACACCTTATATTCAAAAATAGTGGGTGTGTGTCACTGTGTCAACAAATAGCGAGATTTCCTCAGTTAACACAATGAGTTAATTTATGCCAAAAAATGAAACAGTAAGATTAACTTATAATAACTTTACTAAATTCAATATGGCAATAAAGATGTTACCGTTATCAAGAGGGTGCGCTCACTACGGTACCGGAGTAGTCGGAAGCAGGACAGGCAGGCTGTATCTCACACAGATCACAGTACATCCGGAGATGCCGGGAGTGAGATGAGCTGTTCAGATAACTCTGCACGTCCGTAGCTGATGACGTCAGAGAAGAGCACACGATCTCTCAGTAGAAAGGAGAGAGAATGCTGCAAGTTTTAGAGATGGAAACTGGTTCCTACAAAAAGTCTGGAAGCAGGTAACAGGAAATGTTGGGTAGAAAATCCACAGAGCTAGCAAGGATAAGATTCTGTAGCTGAATGGCTACAACACTCAATTCGCCAGCAAAGGAAAATGGTAGGAGGGTCCTTAAATAGTAAAAGGAAGTAAAATCCTTAAAGGGATAGTATGCAACCCGGACAATCCTCACATAGGCCCCCCAAAAAAGGAACCACAGCGAGGTTCAAGGCCGTGGTCTATCCGGAAACCTCCTATGGAATATGGAAACCAGCCGAGGTGCAGACACATTAGAGGCCGGTTCCCAGGAATCTTCGTCATGTCCGTAACCCTTCCAATGTATCAAATAGAACAACCGTCCATGACGGTAACGGGAATCAAGGATGGTCTGAACTTCATAGTCAACATCAGGAACACCAACACCAGGAGCAGGAAGAGATGTAGAGCCAGACGCAGGTGAGGTGCAAGGCTTGACCAAGGAGACATGGAATGTAGGGTGAATACGGATGGTAGATGGGAGGTCGAGAGTAACAGTAACAGGATTAACCAAACGAAGGATAGGGTAGGGTCCAATGAATAATGGACCTAACTTTCGACTAGGATAAGGGAGCTTCAGATTCTTAGTTGAAAGCCAGACAAGTTGACCCACGGAGTACTCCGGGGCCTTTCTATGGCGAAGATTGTAGTGACTCCGTTGAGTAGATTGGGCTTGTTGGATATTTTCCCGTACAGATGTGAAGATCTGGGACATGTCATTCACTAGATCATTGACTCGTGGACAAGGTGTTTCAATTCGGGGGAAGAGATCAAAGCGAGGGTGGTAGCCATAGTTGATGAAAAAGGGACTGTAACCAGTTGAAGAACTTTTGCTATTATTGTAAGCAATCTCAGCCAGAGGTAAGTAGGATGCCCATGTGTCTTGCTGATGGGAACAGTAGCATCTCAGATACTGTTCGAGGCACTGATTGACACGCTCCGTTTGCCCGTTAGTTTGGGGGTGATAGGAGGTGCTGAGACGTTGTTCTATATGTAATGCCTTACAAAGGTTTCTCCAGAACCTGGAGGTGAACTGTGTTCCCCTATCACTTATCAAAACCTTGGGGATGCCATGTAATCGAATAATTTCCTTAACAAAGATGTCACTTGTCTTTTCCGCCGATGGTAAAGCAGTAAGTGGGATGAAATGTGCCATTTTCGAAAATAAGTCAGTTACAACCAATATAGTAGTGTAAGACAACGATAAGGGGAGTTCAACTATGAAGTCCAATGAAACCGTCTCCCAAGGTGCATGTGGAACCGGTATTGGATGGAGTAACCCTGTGGGAAGTTGTCTAGAATGTTTTGTTGCGGCACAGATGTTACACTGTGAGATATAGAGATTCACATCTTTCGTCATAGTAGGCCACCAGAAGGATCTTTTTAGGAGATCTTGAGATTTCATAAGACCCAAATGTCCAGCTAAGGGTGAATTATGAACCATATTTAGTATGGATGGTCTGAGAGAGGGGGGCACATAGAACCTATCCTGGTATCTGTATAGGTGGTCCGGGTCTAGCTGCAAATCACTCAGTGGTTTGGTGTTATCAGTCTGTTGTGCCTCTTTCAGATAAGGAATTAAATCCGTTAGCATGCCAACAACGCAATGTTTAGGTATCACAGTAGAAGGAATCTGGGTAGGAGAGAGTCTTTGATCCTTTCTGGATAAGGCGTCAGCTTTACCATTTTTTGTACCAGGTCGATAGGTGATAATGTAGCGGAATCTGGAAAAGTAGAGGCTCCAACGTAATTGCCTAGAAGAAAGAGTCCTGTTGGACTGTAAGTACTGGAGGTTTTTATGGTCGGTATAGATTACTATGGGATGATGTGCGCCCTCTAGCAGATGACGCCAATGATCGAAGGAGGCCTTGATGGCCAAGAGCTCCTTCTCCCCTACCGGATAATTGAGTTCCGCGGGGAGCATAAGTCTTGAGAAGAATGCCACAGGATGCAAGGGTTCCTTAAAGGATTTCCTCTGTGACAAGATGGCCCCAATCGCATATTCGGATGCGTCAACTTCGAGAATAAATTGTTTGTCTAAATCTGGGAACTGTAAAATAGGAGCTGATGAGAATTTATGTTTTAGTAAATCGAACACTGCCTGAGTCTGATTAGTCCACTTGAAGTGAGAGTTGAGTTTTGTCAGATCTGTTAGTGGTTTGGTGGTTTTAGCAAAACCTGGAATAAACTTCCTGTAGAAATTAGAAAAGCCCAGGAAACGCTGGACTTCCTTCTTTGAGGTGGGAATGGGCCACGTTTGGATAGCCTGCACCTTATCTTCTTGCATACTAATACCAGATGGAGTGATATGGTAGCCTAGAAAGGCTATATCATCTGTGTCAAAGATACATTTTTCAAGTTTGGCGTAAAGCCGGTGTTCTCTTAATCTGGATAAGACATTCCTTACATGTAATCTGTGTTGGTTAAGGTCTGCAGAGTAGATCAGGATGTCATCCAAATATACAACCATGTAAACATCTAGTATGTCTCTGAAAATGTCATTGATTAAACATTGAAATGTAGCTGGAGCATTGCACAATCCGAATGGCATTACAGTATATTCGAACAGGCCATATCTGGTCCTGAATGCTGTAAGCCATTCGTCTCCAGCTCTCATTCTGATGAGATTATAGGCACCTCGGAGATCCAATTTTGTGTAAACCGAGGCACCCCTCAATCTCTCTATCAGCTCGGGTATGAGTGGGAGTGGGTACCTATTTTTTCTAGTACGTCTGTTCAGCTCTCTATAATCAATAATAGGTCTTAAAGACCCGTCCTTATTAGTGACAAAAAACATGCCAGCCCCAGCTGGCGATGTGCTAGGTCTTATGAACCCCTTCCTGAGGTTCTCATCAATATAATTCTTAAGATGTTCTAGCTCGGGCTTAGATAATGGGTAGATATGCCCGAAAGGAATGGAAACCCCAGGGAGGAGATCAATCGGGCAATCGTATGCCCTATGGGGCGGCAAAGTTTCAGCATCTTTTTTATCAAAAACGTCACTGAAATCGAGATAATGTGTGGGAATAGAAGATTCTGTGATGTTTAATACTGTAGGTGTACTATGTGTTGTTTCAGGAGGATTGTTTGTAGGAAAAGTGAGACCAAGAGTATTCCAATCAATCAAAGGTTTATGTTGGCGTAACCAATGAATCCCAAGTATGACATTAAACATAGGGGAATGTATGACATCTAAAGTTAGATCCCCAGAGATGTAAGTCTTTGTAGAGAGATGTAGTGGTAGTGTCTGATGAGTGACAGGACCTGTGGACAAAGACCTACCATCAATGACTTTCACAGAGACAGGGTTCTGCTTACACAACAATGGAATTTTATTACATTTTGCAAATGTCATATCAACAAAATTCCCACAGGAACCCGTGTCAACAATAGCCTCAGTCGTGATCCTGTTGTTGTCCCACTGCAAAACAATGGGTATGGTTATAAACCTGGACGACAGTGTACCACTCACAGAACTTAAATGGAAGTTAAATAACTTACATGATTTTTGTTTAGAGAGGACTGGACAGTCCTTAACCTCATGATTTGTAGCTGCACAATACATGCACAAATTTTGAGCCTTTCTCCTCAATTTTTCCTGAGGTGGTAGCGTCCCTTTCACAAACCCTATTTCCATGGGTTGTGCATAATCCTTCGTAGCATAACTCGGGGAAGGTATGTATCTTTTAGAGGAGCTTGCTTTTTCTGAGCGCCTTTCCCTGAGGCGACGATCAATACTTATAGCTAGGGAAAAAAGTTCCTCAAGGGTTTCTGGAATTCCAATGCGAGAAAGCTCGTCCTTAATCTCTTCTGAGAGACCAATTCGAAACTGATTTTTTAGGGATACTTCGTTCCATAGAGAGTCAGTGGCAGAGATTTTGAACTGAGTTATATATACTTCTACAGGATTCTTTGATTGTTTAAGGGATCTCAGAGCGTTCTCTGCAGACACCTGTTTAAATGGGTCATCATAAAGGATAGACATTTCAGCAAAAAACCCATCTAATGATCCCAAAATAGAATCCTGTCTCTCATAATATGAATCTGCCCAGGCTCTCGGTTCACCCCTGAGGTACGAGATCACAGTCAGTACTCTAACCCTCTCTGAGGGATAAGTTCTGGGTTTGAGCTCAAATAACAATAAGCAGGAGTTTTTGAATTCTCTAAATTGAGAGCGAGTCCCAGTGAACTTTTCAGGGGGTGAAACCGAGGGTTCTGGGTGTGTCTCAGTTTGACTAGGTTTTACTGAGAGAACCTCTCTAAGACAGGCTTTAAGTGCCTGGTTCTCAACTTGTAATTCTTGGAAGGAGTTGCTAATGTAATCCATTCTATCAGATAAAGCCTGAATACGGTTTGCCATAGTATCCTGATCCATGTCAGCTTTAAGTAGTACGTTAATTTCCTTATGTGCAGGAATCAATAAGGAATTATATATAAATATTCCTCACTTTCTAATGGCTGGCGAATTATGTAATGTACTACTTACTTATAAGGATTTACTGGGAGATATCTTAGTTGATATCCTAATACTTAAGTAAAGATTACTCAGGAACACCTTATATTCAAAAATAGTGGGTGTGTGTCACTGTGTCAACAAATAGCGAGATTTCCTCAGTTAACACAATGAGTTAATTTATGCCAAAAAATGAAACAGTAAGATTAACTTATAATAACTTTACTAAATTCAATATGGCAATAAAGATGTTACCGTTATCAAGAGGGTGCGCTCATTACGGTACCGGAGTAGTCTCAAGCAGGACTGGCAGGCTGTATCTCACACAGATCACAGTACATCCGGAGATGCCGGGAGTGAGATGAGCTGTTCAGATAACTCTGCACGTCCGTAGCTGATGACGTCAGAGAAGAGCACACGATCTCTCAGTAGAAAGGAGAGAGAATGCTGCAAGTTTTAGAGATGGAAACTGGTTCCTACAAAAAGTCTGGAAGCAGGTAACAGGAAATGTTGGGTAGAAAATCCACAGAGCTAGCAAGGATAAGATTCTGTAGCTGAATGGCTACAACACTCAATTCGCCAGCAAAGGAAAATGGTAGGAGGGTCCTTAAATAGTAAAAGGAAGTAAAATCCTTAAAGGGATAGTATGCAACCCGGACAATCCTCACAAACACTTAGCATTGGTGAAGAGCTAACAATGATAAATATCCCACTTTGGTGAAATTAGTAAAACCCTACTTATACACCTCAACTGCCTTTTCTCTGCTGCAGGAAATATAGCTGCAAACTGAGAACCAGCCTTAGCCAGAAGCATGTGGACATGTTGAGATTTTTGCATTTCAATGCAAAGTTTCTGAAAGAGTGAATAACAGAATGTTATTAACAGTGATAGTCTAACTCTTTCTAGTTCTACCTCTTTTCAAACAGTTTGTGGTTTTGTTTTGTTTAATTATAAAACTGTGCTCTGCTGCTTAAAAATTGAAGAAACAGTTGTGTTAATGTAAAGTTTTAGTCAGAAGTTTATATTTGTAACACTTATTATGTGGATTTTATTTAAAACCTAGAAAACTATTGATTCTCTTTTTATCCGATTAGTCGATTAATCGAAAAAATAATCGGCCGATTAATCGATTATGAAAATAATCGTTATTTGCAGCCCTAGTGTTAATATGTGTATATACACATATTAACACATAAATATATATGTATATAATCATATACATATATATTTATATTTGCTGCCATCACTGCGCTACTTAACTGTGCATAGATTCTGATGCCGTCTCTGATAGCATTAGAATGAGGCACCCATTGGAGCCTATGGAAGCACGCTCTTGTGAGCTCAATGCTTCCTAGCAATGTGAACGCAAGCTCATGTTCGCATTGCTCTTAACTTGTAATACCAGCACTCATTAGCGTGCGCTGGTATTACACAATGGAGCGCGATAAATTAGTGCTCCACTTGTAATCTAACCCCTTATGTTTATCAACAGATTTCAAAATCCAGTATATGGAAAGATTTTGTTTTAATTATATGATAACATTTATTACAAAACAGATTTCTCGTATTAAATATTTTGCCAACGACTTTGTACTTAGAATGCCTAGTACATGACCTGGATTCAGTTTAGAGTACAAATGAAGAACATAGGCAAAAAACTGCAAGTCTGCAAATAATTAGTCTATAGCCAACCACCACAGAAAGGATTGCATCCATTCTATAAAAAGAAAAGTCCACTAATATAAATGATATATTATTATCTGGAACCCAAAGCTGTTTGCACTACAAGCAAAGAAAGAAAATAAGAAACAAAAAATATTGTGTTAATCACAAGTAGAATTAATATATGCAAATATAATATAAAATAATCAGGTGTCCAACCTCTATAAATTAATAAAAGTATACAGATAAAAATGCATAGATGTTAAGCACAAGATATAGCAGCTGTTCTAAGCCGTTTGTTTGGGGAAAAACATGACTTGACTCAAAAACAATTTTAATTTGCGAGAACTTTTCAGCCTCATAGTAAAAAACATAATTTATGCTTACCTGATAAATTCCTTTCTCCTGTAGTGTGATCAGTCCACGGGTCATCATTACTTCTGGGATATTACTCCTCCCCAACAGGAAGTGCAAGAGGATTCACCCAGCAGAGCTGCATATAGCTCCTCCCCTCTACGTCACTCCCAGTCATTCGACCAAGGACCAACGAGAAAGGAGAAGCCAAGGGTGTAGTGGTGACTGGAGTATAATTTAAAAAATATTTACCTGCCGCAAAAAAACAGGGCGGGCCGTGGACTGATCACACTACAGGAGAAAGGAATTTATCAGGTAAGCATAAATTATGTTTTCTCCTGTTAAGTGTGATCAGTCCACGGGTCATCATTACTTCTGGGATACCAATACCAAAGCAAAAGTACACGGATGACGGGAGGGACAGGCAGGCTCTTTATACAGAAGGAACCACTGCCTGAAGAACCTTTCTCCCAAAAATAGCCTCCGAAGAAGCAAAAGTGTCAAATTTGTAAAATTTGGAAAAAGTATGAAGTGAAGACCAAGTTGCAGCCTTGCAAATCTGTTCAACAGAGGCCTCATTCTTAAAGGCCCAAGTGGAAGCCACAGCTCTAGTGGAATGAGCTGTAATTCTTTCAGGAGGCTGCTGTCCAGCAGTCTCATAAGCCAAACGAATTATGCTACGAAGCCAAAAAGAGAGAGAGGTAGCAGAAGCTTTTTGACCTCTCCTCTGACCAGAGTAAACGACAAACAGGGAAGACGTTTGTCGAAATTCTTTAGTTGCCTGTAAGTAAAATTTTAGGGCACGAACTACATCCAGATTGTGCAGAAGACGTTCCTTCTTTGAAGAAGGATTTGGACACAAGGATGGAACAACAATCTCTTGATTGATATTCCTGTTAGTGACTACCTTAGGTAAGAACCCAGGTTTAGTACGCAGAACTACCTTATCCGAGTGAAAAATCAAATAAGGAGAATCACAATGAAAGGCTGATAACTCAGAGACTCTTCGAGCCGAGGAAATAGCCATTAAAAATAGAACTTTCCAAGATAACAACTTTATGTCAATGGAATGAAGGGGTTCAAACGGAACGCCCTGTAAAACGTTAAGAACAAGGTTTAAACTCCATGGCGGAGCAACAGTTTTAAACACAGGCTTAATCCTGGCCAAAGCCTGACAAAAAGCCTGAACGTCTGGAACTTCTGACAGACGTTTGTGCAACAGAATGGACAGAGCTGAGATCTGTCCCTTTAAGGAACTAGCAGATAACCCCTTTTCTAAACCTTCTTGTAGAAAAGACAATATCCTAGGAATCCTAACCTTACTCCAAGAGTAACCTTTGGATTCGCACCAATATAGGTATTTACACCATATCTTATGGTAAATTTTTCTGGTAACAGGCTTCCTAGCCTGTATTAAGGTATCAATAACTGACTCAGAAAAACCACGTTTTGATAAAATCAAGCGTTCAATTTCCAAGCAGTCAGCTTCAGAGAAGTTAGATTTTGATGTTTGAAAGGACCCTGTATCAGAAGGTCCTGTTTCAGAGGTAGAGACCAAGGTGGACAGGATGACATGTCCACCAGATCTGCATACCAAGTCCTGCGTGGCCATGCAGGTGCTATTAGAATCACTGATGCTCTCTCCTGCTTGATTCTGGCAATCAATCGAGGAAGCATCGGGAAGGGTGGAAACACATAAGCCACCCTGAAGGTCCAAGGTGCTGTCAAAGCATCTATCAGGACCGCTCCCGGATCCCTGGATCTGGACCCGTAACGAGGAAGCTTGGCGTTCTGTCGAGACGCCATGAGATCTATCTCTGGTTTGCCCCAACGTCGAAGTATTTGGGCAAAGACCTCCGGATGAAGTTCCCACTCCCCCGGATGAAAAGTCTGACGACTTAAAAAATCCGCTTCCCAGTTCTCCACTCCCGGGATGTGGATTGCTGACAGGTGGCAAGAGTGAGACTCTGCCCAGCGAATTATCTTTGATACTTCCATCATTGCTAGGGAGCTTCTTGTCCCTCCCTGATGGTTGATGTAAGCTACAGTCGTGATGTTGTCCGACTGAAACCTGATGAACCCCCGAGTTGTTAACTGGGGCCAAGCCAGAAGGGCATTGAGAACTGCTCTCAATTCCAGAATGTTTATTGGTAGGAGGCTCTCCTCCTGACTCCATTGTCCCTGAGCCTTCAAAGAATTCCAAACGGCACCCCAACCTAGAAGGCTGGCGTCTGTTGTTACAATTGTCCAGTCTGGCCTGCTGAATGGCATCCCCCTGGACAGATGTGGCCGAGAAAGCCACCATAGAAGAGAATTTCTGGTCTCCTGATCCAGATTTAGAGAAGGGGACAAGTCTGAGTAATCCCCATTCCACTGACTTAGCATGCACAATTGCAGTGGTCTGAGGTGTAGGCGTGCAAAGGGTACTATGTCCATTGCTGCTACCATTAAGCCGATTACCTCCATGCATTGAGCCACTGACGGGTGTTGAATGGAATGAAGGACGCGGCATGCACTTTGAAGTCTTGTTAACCTGTCTTCTGTCAGGTAAATCTTCATTTCTACAGAATCTATAAGAGTCCCCAGGAAGGGAACTCTTGTGAGTGGAACGAGGGAACTTTTCTTTTCGTTCACCTTCCATCCATGTGACCTTAGAAATGCCAGTACTAACTCTGTATGAGACTTGGCAGTTTGAAAGCTTGAAGCTTGTATCAGAATGTCGTCTAGGTACGGAGCTACCGAGATTCCTCGCGGTCTTAGTACCGCCAGAAGAGCACCCAGAACCTTTGTGAAGATTCTTGGAGCTGTAGCCAATCCGAATGGAAGAGCTACAAACTGGTAATGCCTGTCTAGGAAGGCAAACCTTAGGTACCGGTAATGATCTTTGTGAATCGGTATGTGAAGGTAAGCATCCTTTAAATCCACTGTGGTCATGTACTGACCCTTTTGGATCATGGGTAAAATTGTCCGAATAGTCTCCATTTTGAACGATGGAACTCTTAGGAATTTGTTTAGGATCTTTAAATCCAGGATTGGTCTGAACGTTCCCTCTTTTTTGGGAACCACAAACAGATTTGAGTAAAACCCTTGTCCCTGTTCCGACCGTGGAACTGGATGGATTACTCCCATTAACAAAAGCTCTTGTACGCAGCGTAGAAACGCCTCTTTCTTTGTTTGGTTTGTTGACAACCTTGACAGATGAAATCTCTCTCTTGGAGGAGAGTATTTGAAGTCCAGAAGGTATCCCTGAGATATTATCTCTAGTGCCCAGGGATCCTGGACATCTCTTGCCCAAGCCTGGGCGAAGAGAGAAAGTCTGCCCCCCACTAGATCCGATCCCGGATCGGGGGCCCTCAATTCATGCTGTTTTAGGGGCAGCAGCAGGTTTCCTGGCCTGCTTGCCCTTGTTCCAAGACTGGTTAGGTCTCCAGCCTTGTCTGTAGCGAGCAACAGCTCCTTCCTGTTTTGGAGCAGAGGAAGTTGATGCTGCTCCTGCTTTGAAATTCCGAAAGGAACGAAAATTAGACTGTCTAGCCTTAGGTTTGGCCCTGTCTTGAGGCAGGGCGTGGCCTTTACCTCCTGTAATGTCAGCGATAATTTCTTTCAAACCGGGCCCAAATAAGGTCTGCCCTTTGAAAGGTATATTAAGTAATTTAGACTTAGAAGTAACATCAGCTGACCAGGATTTTAGCCACAGTGCTCTGCGCGCCTGAATGATGAATCCTGAATTCTTAGCCGTGAGTTTAGTTAAATGTACTACGGCCTCCGAAATGAATGAATTAGCTAGCTTAAGGACTCTAAGCTTGTCCGTAATCTCATCCAGAGTAGTTGAATTAATGGTCTCTTCCAGAGACTCAAACCAGAATGCCGCCGCAGCCGTGACCGGCGCAATGCATGCAAGGGGTTGCAATATAAAACCTTGTTGAACAAACATTTTCTTAAGGTAACCCTCTAACTTTTTATCCATTGGATCTGAAAAGGCACAGCTATCCTCCACCGGGATAGTGGTACGCTTAGCTAAAGTAGAAACTGCTCCCTCCACCTTAGGGACCGTTTGCCATAAGTCCCGTGTGGTAGTGTCTATTGGAAACATCTTTCTAAATATCGGAGGGGGTGAGAACGGCACACCGGGTCTATCCCACTCCTTAGTAATAATTTCAGTTAGTCTCTTAGGTATAGGAAAAACGTCAGTACTCGTTGGTACCGCAAAATATTTATCCAACCTACACATTTTCTCTGGTATTGCAACTGTGTTACAATCATTCAGAGCCGCTAACACCTCCCCTAGTAATACACGGAGGTTTTCCAGCTTAAATTTAAAATTTGAAATATCTGAATCCAATCTGTTTGGATCGGAACCGTCAGCCGCAGACAGAAGCTCTCCGTCCTCATGTTCTGCAAGTTGTGACGCAGTATCTGACATGGCCCTAGCATTATCAGCGCACTCTGTTCTCACCCCAGAGTGATCACGCTTGCCTCTTAGTTCTGGTAATTTAGCCAAAACTTCAGTCATAACAGTAGCCATATCTTGTAATGTTATTTGTAATGGCCGCCCAGATGTACTGGGCGCCACAATATCGCGCACCTCCCGAGCGGGAGATGCAGGTGCTGACACGTGAGGCGAGTTAGTCGGCATAACTCTCCCCTCGCTGTTTGGTGAAATTTGTTCAATTTGTACAGATTGACTCTTATTTAAAGTAGCATCAATACAGTTAGTACATAAATTTCTATTGGGCTCCACTTTGGCATTAGCACAAATAGCACAGATATCTTCCTCTGAATCAGACATGTTTAACACACTAGCAAATAAACTTGCAACTTGGAAATACTATTCAAGTAAAATACTATGAAAACGTACTGTGCCTATAAGAAGCACAGAAAGATTTATGACAGTTGAAAATTAATAAACTGAAAAGGTTATAGCATCAATCCTTGTAAAAAACACAATTTTAGCAAAGGTTTGTTCCCATTAGCAAAGGACAACTAACCCTGATAGCAGAAAAAAAGTTACAGAATAAACGTTTTTTATCACAGTCAACTACAATCTCACAGCTCTGCTGTGAATGATTACCTCCCTCAAAACAAGTTTTGAAGACCCCTGAGTTCTGTAGAGATGAACCGGATCATGCAGGAAATACAATGAGCTTCTGACTGAATTTTTTGATGCGTAGCAAAAGCGCCAAAAAGCGGCCCCTCCCCCTCACACACAACAGTGAGAGAGATCAGTAAACTGTCAGAAATTAGATCAAGCAACTGCCAAGTGGAAAAATAGTGCCCAAACATTTTATTCACCCAGCACCTCAGAAAATGAAAACGATTTTACATTCCAGCAAAAACGTTTAACATAAATTAAGAGTTATTAAAAAGCCTGTTGCTAGTCCCTGCAAAATAGGCTAAAGTCTTATGTACACAGTGCAATTCCAGTGAAGTACCATTCCCCAGAATACTGAAGTGTAAAATATACATACATGACATTATATCGGTATGGCAGGATTTTCTCATCAATTCCATTGTCAGAAAATAAAAGCTGCTACATACCTCTTTGCAGATTATTCTGCCCGCTGTCCCCTGATCTGAAGTTTACCTCTCCTCAGATGGCCGAGAAACAGCAATATGATCTTAACTACTCCGGCTAAAATCATAGTAAAAACTCAGGTAGATTCTTCTTCAAATTCTACCAGAGAAGGAATAACACACTCCGGTGCTATTATAAAATAACAAACTTTTGATTGAAGGTATAAAACTAAGTATAATCACCATAGTCCTCTCACACATCCTATCTAGTCGTTGGGTGCAAGAGAATGACTGGGAGTGACGTAGAGGGGAGGAGCTATATGCAGCTCTGCTGGGTGAATCCTCTTGCACTTCCTGTTGGGGAGGAGTAATATCCCAGAAGTAATGATGACCCGTGGACTGATCACACTTAACAGGAGAAATAGGGCTTTTAGCGAGGCTCTGAAAACACACTCATGGGTGTGGGAAAGAACTGGGAAGGTGCTATTGTAATCACGTCAAATAGAAAAGCGGCCTTTTCAGCCAGAAAAATAGCTCAAAAAACCTCAGCCAATAGATTGTGATTGAGACATTTTACTTTATGATATCACTCAAAGAATTCATCACATAGTATTGATTGATTTGATACATATTAAAAGCAATCTATAAACTAAATCATGTCCACCCTAAGAGTGATAAAAAGCTGTGTTATTTTTCAGACTCTTTGACATACAGTAAAAATAGATTTTTTATTTACATTTATAAAGTATATTATGCTAAATAATTAATGACATCATTTTCTAAGTTAAAGGGACAATGAACCCAAATTTTTTCTTTTGTGATTCAGATAGAGCATGCAATTTTAAGCAACTTTTTAATTTACTCCTATTATCAAATGTTCTTCATTCTCTTTGTATCTTTATTTGAAATGCAAGAATGTAAGTTTAGATGCCGGACCATTTCTGGTGAACAACCTGGGTTGTTCTTGCTGATTGGAGGATAAATTCATCCACCAATGAACAAGTGCTTTTCAGGGTTCTGAAACAAACACTTTTTTTTTAAAATAAAGATAACAAGAGAACAAAGAAAAATTGATAATAGGAGTAAATTAGAAAGTTGCTTAAAATTGCATGCTCTATCTGAATCATGAAAGAAAAAAAATTGGGTCCAGTATCCCTTTAAATCCCTATGGAACCTGTGTTTTAGTTTTTAAATCTAGTAATTTTTTGTCTAGAAAGCAACTTTTATCATCTTTCTGGGTGAATCACTTCAATAGCATTTTATTTAAAGGTAGATACACGTTTGCCATGAACATTAATAAAATGTCATGAAAGTACCAAAAGGTATTGTCATCTGCGATATAGCTGACTTGTTCACATATGAGTGTATGTACATCCCTTGTGGTTAGGGATGGGCGAATGTGCTGAAAGTGTTATTCGTTTGGTAGAATGAATAGTCCTGTGGACATTCGTTTTTAACAATCAAATGTTATTAAGAATGAAAAGTCATTAAAATTTGGTAATCAAATGTTATTTCCGGTTTTTGAATGTTACATTCATTTTCGAATGATCATAATTAGTTCAACCATTTACATTCGAAATGTCAAATATAACATTCAATTTAACAAATACTATTCAGAAGTTCAATAGTTCATGTATGGTTTCTTTTGTCAGCCTGGCTTCCAGTATTGGTCTAAGAATCTTATTTGTGGTTGGAGGTTTTACGCGTCAACTATGTTTATTCCTTTCAAGCTAATGCCATTTCAACAGTTCCTCCAAAACTTGTAAATGTTCCTTTTTTTTTTTGCAATTTCTGTAATGTTTGACTTGTTGTGAATGTTGTAACGCAAAATACCTCAATAAAAAACTTTGATTTGAGAAAAAACAAACGAATGTGTTAAAATTTGTTTAATTTTTTGAGTGTTGCAAAACATTCACCCATCCCTACTTGTGGTCATACCAACGTATTATTTTACGCAAAGTGAACACTCAGTCAGATAATACCACAAAACTTTTTTTTTTATAAATATGGAAGTTTTGTCCCATCACATAAGAGTAAAAATTCTGACTACCTTTAAAAATTCACAAGCCTTACAGCATTTGCTGCCACATCTATATGATACATTAAATATTAGTCATGAATTAGTATCTCCAACCTGTGGAAGAAGGTTAAATTTCTTGAATGCGCAAATTGGCCACTCTCTTTCCTCAATACTTTTAATGTGGCAACTAGGGATGGGCGAATGTGTTTATATCCGAATTCGAATGTTAGAACGAATGTTATTGTAGAAATTCGATTTACATAATAGAATGTTGATAAGAGCGAATATTCTTAAAAATTTGATTTTCGAATATTATTTACAGTTTTCGAATGTCACATTTGAATTCGAATGTCACATTTGAATTCGAATGTTACATTCGAATTCGAATGTTACATTCGAATATCACATTTGAATTCGAATATTACATTTATAAAACACAATTGTAGACTAGAAACACTATTTCAAATGTCACATTCGAATCGAATATCACATTCAAATCAAATGTCACATTCAAATTTGAATATTACATTTATTAAACACAGTATTAGACTAGAAATACTATTTCGAATTCGAATGTCACATTCGAATCGAATATCACATTTGAATCGAATATCACATTTAAAACACAGTATTAGACTAGAAATACTATTTCAAATTCGAATGTGATATTCGAATTCGAATGTAGCATTTAAATTTGAATATTACATTTATTAAACACAGTTGTAGACTAGAAATACTATTTCAAATTTGAATGTCACATTCGAATTCGAATGTCACATTAGAATTCGAATATTACATTTCGAAATTGAATGAATACATAGCTAAACATTCTATTATTCGAACTAATATTTTCGAATTTTATTGAAAAATTCAAAAACGAAAACGAAATTTCGAAAATAGAATGTTAGAATGTTATATAAACATTTGAAATTCGATTTGATACGAACGAATGTATCAAAATTTGTTTAAATTTCAAATTTTTAGAAACATTCGCCCATCCCTAGTGGCAACTCCATACAGCAGATATGTTTGAATAATTTGATGGTATTGTTTGGAATATTTAGTAATACATTTTAATTGTCCTTCTTTCCCATTCCTATCCTTAATAGCAAAAGGGCTTTATAGATAATCCGCTAAGGGTAACCATATTCCATTTATTATATTCTTATTTACACTTTTTACCTAGAAGAATGAAGAATTAGTGCTTGGAAACCACTTTAATTAAATGTATTAGATGGGCACTAGAAGTATCTAACAAATTGTTGCCTGAAATCGGTTTAGGCTATAGACTTGTATGAACCCCATGTGTAGCTGTTAAAAAGGACATGAAACCTGCACGCTTGACTTTTCTCAGTTCATGGGCAGTTATTTTGCGCCTTGGTTTTTCCACACGCTTCTTGCGACCCTGTTGACTATTTTGAATGAAACGCTTGATTGTTCGATGATCACGCTTCAGAAGCTTTGCAATTTTAAGAGTGCTGCATCCCTCTGCAAGATATCTCACTATTTTTGACTTTTCTGAGCCTGTCAAGTCCTTCTTTTGACCCATTTTGCCAAAGGAAAGGAAGTTGCCTAATAATTATGCACACCTGATATAGGGTGTTGATGTCATTAGACCACACCCCTTCTCATTACAGAGATGCACATCACCTAATATGCTTAATTGGTAGTAGGCTTTCGAGCCTATACAGCTTGGAGTAAGACAACATGCATAAAGAGGATGATGTGGTCAAAATACTCATTTGCCTAATAATTCTGCACTCCCTGTATATTCCTCTTTTCTTTGCCTCACCTGCTATGTTCAGCTAGCTCCCAGTAGTGCACTGCTGCTGCTTCAACAAAGCATACCAATAGAGGGCTAGATTACTAGTGGTGTGCTATTGTCAGTGCGGGCCTCGATAAAATATATAGCGACTGCGGTCACTAATGTTGAGTATAGTTTGCAATAAATTTGCATTACAGGAAGTAAGTTCAAGGAGCAGGGGACACAGGAAACAGGAAGAGTTCCAGCTTAGTATAGTTGGAGTTGTATTGCAGTCAGTCATGTAATAAAGTGATTGCATGGAAGCAGCCTGTCTCTGTCATCATCAGTTATAGAAACAAACAGACAAAACAGGGCTCCAACATGTTGAAATCTAGGCATCCCATTTACAGTTAAAACTGATCTTAAACCCTTAATAACTATTTCACACAAAGAATTGTGGAAAGCACCATGAAAAATTCAGAGGCTACTTTTGAAGTTATAGAAATAGGATTATCTATTGGAATAGACACCAGGAAGACATTTATTAATTGCAGATACTTTATCTTAAATTTGGACAGAGTGTCACAGATCACCTGATGATGGAACTGACTCGGATATAGAGATGCATGTTAATAGTGTCAAAATGTCTGTAGCCATTTAATCAACTATGTGGCAGAGATTACAAAAGGCAACTGCAGAAGATGAAACTCTTCAAAATGTAATACAAGCAAGCCATCAATTCTGCAAGTTAAAAGGTATACATGCCCAAGCAGTACTTGCCACATAGGGAACAGCTTTCAGTGTTTGATAGTGTGCTTCTGAACGGCAATAGACTGGTAATTCCTGTATCACTGAGAAAAGAAATGTTAACTAAAATACATGAAGGGTATTTAGAAATACAAAAATACAGAAGGAGAGCTAGGGAAGTTCATTTCTGGCCAAAAATAATGACTGATATCACAACCTTTATCTCTGCATGCCCAACTTGTCAGTCCTTTCAATCTGCTCTCCCTAAAGAAGCTCTCATGCAGGAAGAAATTGTGATAATTATGTGGCAAACAGTAGGTGTGGATCTCTTTTCACTGAATGGCCATGATTACAAAGCCATATTAGATGTTTACCACATACCCTGAAGTTGCCAAACTGAGAAATACTTCCTCAGCGTACAGGTGTGCGAGAAATTACGAGCAGTGTTTTCAAAGTATGTCATTTCAAATGTCTTAAAGTCAGACAATGACCCCCAGTTTTCATGTAAACATTTTGAAGCATTTTCTGAGGAGTTTGGATTTACCCATATAACTAGTCCCAGGTATTCCCTAAATAATGGATTATCAGAGGCTGGAGTCAAAATTAAGATGTTGCTTGCAAAGGCTAGTAACTCAGGAGAGAATCCACACTATCACGCTACACCACTGGAAGGAGGAAAGTCTCCAGAAGAACTGTTTTTTGGCAGGCAGATAAAAACTAAATTACCTCAGTTGGCTCTTACCCAGTACCATGCAAATAGCAAATTACACAAAATGTATTGGAAGAAGAAAGAGAACATAAGAGAATGTCAGAAGAGAAACTATGACAGGGGTGCAAAAGATCACAGGGAGCTGCATGTTGGGGATGTTATGAAAGTCTGGACAGGACAAAAATGGGACAATGAAGCTGAGTAAAGTGGCAGAACGATCATTTGAAGTGAAAACCACAGAAGGTTTAGTTCTTGGACAAAATTGTAGACATTTATTGAAGATACCAAAATGTGCAGAGTCCAAAATGCTGCCAACTGCTGGAATTGTTTAGTGATACAGACGGATTATTGGGGGCTGAAGATGAATGGACACTACCTGAACAAAATGGAGCATTAGGACATGACATATTGCCATTTCATGAAGCTTATGTGGAAGAACTTGACAGAGCAGATAGCATTAACAATGAACCAAATGACACTGAAACTATACATCTAGTGCTAGAGCTATCAGAAAGCCACACAGACTCATTGAGGAATGTTGAGAATGAAACTTGTCACTTAGGTTTGATTGTTAGTTATTTCTGGTTGTCATGTTTGCTGTTATATTTATATTGTTTATTATTTGTTTTTGTTTATAAAAAGGGGAAGATGTGTTGAGTATAGTTTGCAATGAATTTGCATTATATCATTGCTATAGGAAGTG